>NC_079896.1:810459-970030 GCF_024868665.1 Triplophysa rosa | reverse complement strand
CTCTCTCTCTCTCTCTCTCTCTCTCTCTCTCTCCCTCTCTCCCTCTCTCTCATGGTAGAGTGAGTAATTCAGTAATTATTCAGGTCTGTGTTTAATTGCTCCTCTGATGAGCTCTGGCGAGTCTCACTCATCTCATCTCATATTCTTTCTACACGTGTCCTTTCTGCTTTGCTCGTCGAGGTCTCAGGATCGTCTCACGTCTTTCTTCACATGAGCTCAGAATGTTCTCTGCAGTAGACGTGCGTTGAGTTTTACCCCTCCTACAGTTCAGTTCAGTCTATTTAAAGCGCTAACAGATTAAAGCTGTATTGTGTAACCCTGCAGATATGATGAAATGAACAGGTCACCATAGCGACCAGCTGGTCAAATCTATGTGTCTGTGTGCTGTGCCGCACATGCTTTATCTACCTCTATCTTTATCTAATCGCATCAAATGGAATCGTAAAATACTTTTGTGTACTTTACTACTTTACTGTAGTAAATGCAAGTGTAGTGTACTACATTATAGTATATTGTATTCTGTGGTATTCTGTTGTGATAATTAAAATGAATTGATCGAATGTAGACACTATAGTATCTAGGAATTTTACTACAGTTTACTGTAGTAAACTTAAAAAGTGTACTAGATTATATTTTTTCACATGGGTGTGAAATGGTTTCATGAATTATGTTGTGAAACCTGCTGAAATCATATGGAGCTGATGGTATTGAATGTAATTCAGGTGGAGTGTTTAATAAGGATTAATGGAGAGTCATTTGCAGTATTAATTCCACGCCCGACCGCTGCGATGAAGACTCAAACTCACTCTTATCTGTTTTACTGACTGTGTCCTGCTCCATCTCACTCATTTCTCTCTCATTTTGTCTCTTATTGTTTGTTTGGTATTCCATCTATTTTCATTTAGAATTCCCTTCCTTTATTTTATAGTTTTACCTGCTGTTTGTTTGGTTCATTTGGTGAATACATTTTGGTGAATATTGGACAAACACTGAAAGAGAAATGGCACAGAAATGATGGTTAAGGAACGGTAGACCTGCAACAAACATTCTTACGGTATAAATAAATGACATGATGTTTGTAGACCACGCACAATGTAAACATTTTTTGCTGATAAACACGCTGATAAGAAAACTAACACACACTTCACACTTCTGTTTTCTTAAAAATACTTTCTGTTGTTTTATTTCTCTTTTTATCCCTTTGCAAAACATTTTCCCTCTCCCCCTTCTCTTTTCTCCTCTTTTTCTCCTGTGATCTCAGATATATATCGTACCACAAGCGGCCATATTTAAGATTGAGGGTCTGGAGGGTCTGGAGGCGGAGACGGCCATGCTCAACAACATGCGTGTTTATGGCACGTTGGTGTTGACCTTCATGGCTATCTTGGTGTTTGTAGGAGTGAAGTATGTCAACAAGCTGGCACTCGTCTTCCTGGCCTGTGTCATCTGTTCCATTCTCGCCGTCTACGCTGGAGTGATCAAAACAGCCTTCGAGCCCCCCGTCTTTCCGTACGTTACTATAAGAATTATAGATATTATAATAGAGATACATTAAAGGCCCGTTCACATCAAGAACTGTTATTGTTCACACCAGTGGATGATCACATTGTGTTGAATTAAAGCTCTCTTTCTTTCCCCAATCTTATAAATGTGAAGTATGGGGATTGGATGTCTATGTTTTATCATTTATCAAGTGAAAAAAACAAAACCATACTACTGTAAAAATTGTAAAAAAAAAAAAAAAAACATATTAAAATAATAGTTTTGCCTGTAAATTTGCAGGATATAAGGATATATATAAATAGTTTCCCTGCTTTTCTTGTAAATTTGCTGTCTTTTTTCTTTAATTTTACAGTTTTTGACCGTATTTCAAAAACAGAAATTTTCTGGCAATTGGGGTGCCAGAAATAAACTGTAAAATGACGTTTTTCTCTCTGTAAAATTACATGTTTTTTTCCTGTTGTTCTTGTAATTTTACGTGAGAATTCTATAAAAGATAACAGGACAAATAATGTAAAATTACGTTGTTTTTTTAAACAGTGATGTCAACAAAATTGTTCCTCTGTATCATCTGTGGATATTCTCTTAAATTCGTAAAAGATTTTTAAACCATAGTTATCATTCTTGGTGTGAATGGACCTTTAATATTACAAACGCCACCTGTTCAGATCAATGTTTCCAGTTCAGGTGATTTTCTTTCCTTAATATAAACATGTTAAATATTGTAGTGAATGCTATTTAAAAAAATTTTGCTTGTGTTTCATTTCTACAATTCCTGATAAATATGCATGTGAGGGTTCTTGAGATGAGACTTCTTTCGTGTTGTATCAGGAATGGATATAAAATATTCCCTCCTGAAATCTCAGAGTTTCAAGCATAAAGATAAATAAAGCGGTGAAATGGGCAGTGTTAGTTTCACAGGTGTTGAATTGCTGACTGACGCTCTCCTGGCAGCCGTGTTGAGTTTAACCGCTAGCATTTATTCTGCAGGTGTATGAAGATGTTTTACACACACCTGCGTTTACTAAAGATGCTTAACTCTCACGCAATATAGGAACTTATAAATGCGTTATATTTGATTGAAAGTTAATAGGGAAGTCCTGTTCATATGACATTTTTAAGCACATGTCTGAGTTCAAGAGGTGTTTTGATGGAAAGCTCTTTAAAGATTTCAAGTTTTTTTTGTTTGTCAGGGTGTGTGTGCTGGGAAACCGGACTCTGGTTTGGAAAGGCTTCGATGTGTGTGCCAAAGTCATCGAGAGCGAAAACACGACTGTCACCACCAAACTCTGGAGCCTCTTCTGCGATTCTGAGTTTCTGAACGCAACCTGCGACTCTTATTTCACCAACAACAACGTCACGGAGATCCAGGGCATTCCAGGGGTCACCAGCGGCATTCTGTGGGGTAAATATCAACCTGCGTACATGAAGTCAAGAGAGTAAATCACAAAATGACATCACCACAACAAACTGAGTCATAACCAAACTACAGGAGATATTTCATTCACTTACACATTACAAACACAAAAGACTTTTATACTTAAAAAAATAAACAATTAGTTTACATCCCAGCCATGATACCTGAGTATGACACAGAACAGTTTGAATGAATGTTTGAAGAAATATACCGTAAAATAATTGTTTTTGCCTGTAAATTTACAGGATATAAGGATATATATATACTATATATATAGTTTCCCCTGCTTTTCTTGTAAATTTGCTGTCTTTTTCTGTAATTTTACAGTTTTTGACCATATTTCAAAAATGAACTGTAAAAAATAAAATCTTGTTAATTTTAAAATTATTTTTCTAAAACGAATTAATTTTCTGTAATTTTACGTGGAAATTCTATAAAAGATAACAGGACAAATAATGTAAAATGGCATTGTTTTTTAAACAGTGATGTCAACAAAATTGTTCATCTGTATCATCTGTGGATATTCTCTTAAATTCGTAAAAGATTTTTAAACCATAGTTATCATTCTTGGTGTGAATGGACATTTAATATTACAAACGCCACCTGTTCAGATCAATGTTTCCAGAAAAAAACTATAGTTTGTTTGTTGCTCACTTTTGCATATGGACTCAAAGATGACATCAAAAGTTCATTCAGTTTGATGACTTGGGTTGATTTGTTCATTCTTGTGTTTTTCTTTTAGAGAATCTCTTTGGGAATTACATGGAAAAGGGGTCTTTCATTGAGAAGACTGGACTCTCTTCTGTTATGGATGCAGAATCCGTTCCCACCAACACCAACCGTTACGTTCTGGCAGATATCACTTCCTTCTTCACAATGCTGGTGGGGATTTACTTCCCGTCTGTAACAGGTCAGTCTCTGAGCTTTAAAAAACTCTATACATACAATCATTTTGTACTGTGATGTAAAGGTTTTTTTCTTCAAAATTACATATTTCTATACGAATATAAAGCTGCTTTGCAAAACTGCAAAAAAAGAAACAAATAGAAATGAATCCAATTGAAACGACATTGAAAACTGCATTTGTTAACATAAGCCTAATGACAAGTTTTATATTTTATAGAAACATAAAACAATAAATATGCTGTTCAAAATGAAGACAAGAACTGTGGTGACGTCTTGTTCTTGTGTGAAACGTGCTGAACTGTGGGTAATCACTTTAACACCAGCTGATGTCACTAGTTTTGACTTTTGTTTGACAAATGACGTCAGATGGCACAGGTCTTGATATTTTTATTTTATATAATACAATGACATAACAGCTGTTATTTTGGGACTTTAAAGCACCTCCTGAATGCATAAATGTGACTCAGATTTTCAGTCCAGATGTTTAACCTCAACGCCACACATTCATTCAAACTCTTCTGTGTCGCACACAGGTATCATGGCTGGATCAAACCGTTCTGGTGACCTGCGTGACGCTCAGAAGTCCATTCCCATCGGCACCATACTGGCCATCACCACAACCTCCATCATCTGTATCCTTCCTGTGTAAACAGACATGGAGCTCCACCTGCTGGACGCAGTCTGACAACACACCCTCCTCTAATACACCTGAGCAGTAGAATGTGCGTACACAAATATTGTATAGGAAAAGCTAACCATTTTAAGCTTGTTAATTAACACTCAAATGAGTACTGTTCGTCTCATTATATTTCATACAAAATATAATGAGACGAACACTAAAAGCAGCTGTCAGAGTAGATGATCTAAAGTTGAATGTGTTTTCTTTGACTGGAGTGTTCAGATATGTCCAGTGTGTTGTTGTTTGGTTCTTGTATTGAAGGAGCAGTTCTGAGGGATAAGTACGTGTTCACCGTCTGTCATGTCAGTTGAAGTGTGTTTGAGTGAATGAGAGGATGATAAAGCGCGTGTTTCAGGTTCGGTGAGGCTGTCAAAGGGAATCTGGTTATTGGGACGCTGGCGTGGCCGTCGCCGTGGGTCATCGTCTTCGGTTCTTTCTTCTCCACCTGCGGGGCGGGGCTTCAGAGTTTGACTGGCGCTCCTCGTCTTCTACAGGCCATAGCTCGAGATGGCATAGTGCCCTTTTTGAGAGTACGTACACACATTAAAACTAGATTCTGGTCTTTAGACTTGTGCATATAGTGTGGTCCACTCAAGTTTCTTAAATGAACTCTGAATATATTTTACATATTCTAATGCGGTGAGATGTGATTTTATGTTTGTGTGTGTGCGTGCGTGCGTGCGTGCGTGCGTGCGTGCGTGCGTGCGTGTGTGTGTGTGTGACAGGTGTTTGGTCACGGGAAAGCAAACGGAGAGCCCACCTGGGCGCTGCTGCTGACCGCTTGTATCTGTGAGAGTGGAATCCTCATCGCCTCGTTAGATTCCGTCGCTCCCATTCTCTCTATGTAAGAACTTACATACCAACATCTATACCTCATATCTACAGGAATCATTTTCACAAA
This sequence comes from Triplophysa rosa, assembly GCF_024868665.1. Classification (NCBI taxonomy): domain Eukaryota; kingdom Metazoa; phylum Chordata; class Actinopteri; order Cypriniformes; family Nemacheilidae; genus Triplophysa; species Triplophysa rosa. Next base: position 964,627 of record NC_079896.1, on the reverse strand, counting down.
GCTGCCATTCCTTTTTGGGTTAAAAACAAAAATAAGTTGTTGAGGAAGTACAACAAAATCAGTGTTGAGAACTTTAAGTGTAAAATAAACGACACTTCCCTCATGAACAAAAATATTATAGTATGTTGTTGTATTTAGTTCCTATAGGGGTTTTGAACTTGACTATTGTAAACGCTATAGAATACTAGAGTGTTTGTTTTTTAGTTACTGTACTAAATACTATAGTATACTTCAGTCTACTATGGTTTATTATAGTTATACTATAGTATGCTGCAGTTTAGTATAGTAAATACCATAGTATACTCAAATGTACTAAAAAATATTAAATACTATGGTATGCTACAATTTACTACAGTTTATTATAGTAAATAGTATAGTGAACTTAAATTTACTCAAATGTATTTTAATAAATACAATTTACCGTTTATTATAGTAAATACTGTAGTATTCTACAGATTACTACAATAAATACTATAGCTTACATTACATTACTACAGTTTACTATAGTGAATATAATATACTATCTTTTTTCTTGTGGGTTGTTTTAATCATTTGTCACCTATAGCGATCACATTCATAGATTTTAAGTGTGCGAACACTATTTGTAGGCTGTGTACTTTATGATGTGATATGAGGCCGTTGCTTTTTGTTTATCGACACTGACGCTTGTGTTTTTCTTGTAGGTTTTTTCTCATGTGCTACATGTTTGTGAATTTGGCCTGCGCTGTTCAGACTCTGCTCAGAACGCCCAACTGGAGACCGCGCTTCAAGTTTTATCACTGGTGAGCTCAGAACCCGTCGTGTTCCAGGCTTTAGTGTTCAAACGTTCTGCTAACATCTGCTTCCTCTGCTCTCGCAGGACTCTGTCTTTCCTCGGCATGAGTCTGTGTCTGTCGCTCATGTTCATCTGTTCCTGGTACTACGCCATTGTTGCCATGGTGATCGCCAGCTGTATCTACAAGTATATCGAGTTCTGTGGGTAAGTGGATTGTGACCCGGGTGGGTTGAAGAAGAAAGATTGGAATTGAGTTTCAGTCATTTGACCTGTGAGGATTTCAGATCCCTCATAATCCGCCCTCGCCGACGCTGTGGGATTTGATTAGTTTAGCGGCTGTGCTTTGAAATGCTTCGAAAGTCAAGCCCAACAGTGACCTACAACCGGCCGGAAATTAAAGAGGAGTGCCTACATCAGGAGGACTATAGACTATGTGTGTGTGTGGAATAGAATAGAATCTTTACCGAGGTAAATGCCAACAGTTTTTCTCAAATAGTTATTTTATGACAAAGATTTGAAACAGTTCCTGTGACTGGAATCCAATTATATTCCCATAAGAAATTGTATGTAAATATTCATCAACATGTCTGGAGCGGTTGCAGTGCCGATCCTAGACATCTGGGGGCCCTAAGCTAACTTGTGGGGGGCCCTTGTAAAAAAAATTACAATTAGATAAAACATAACTGTAACTGTAAAAAATCAATTAACACACTTAAACAAATGAAGACAAATTTGATTGACAAAACGCATGGCTCTGGAGCCATCTAGCTGTCAAAAAAAACCATAGTACGCAAACGCTGTTTTTACTAACCAAATGAGGGATTTACTAACAAAAATAAAGCATGATAAATACAGTTAACTCAAGAAAGCTAAGCATATGAAAACACATCAATAATTCTCTACAGTATGTGTGATGGCACAAACTAAAGATGACATATTATAACAGGCAAACGATATACAGTGGACAAATGCTGAGTTTGGAAATCTCTACTCAGGGCTGGATTGGCCATCGGGCATACCGGGCATTTTCCCGGTGGGCCGATGCACTTTTTGGGCTGAAACGGACGCATGGGCCAGAGAGACGGACGGATTAGAAGCGTGAATCGGGCACGTATGCACGGAACGCGAACGCAATTGCGAATCGCACATGTATGCATGAAAGGCAATGACAGCAGCACAACATACCACTCGCACACACCCCCCACCCATCAACAAAAATGGTGGAGGGCCGAAGCTGGTCAAAAGTGCCAGGGCCAAATTAACGTCCCAGTCCAGCCCTGTCTGTACTGGAGAATTGTTTGTAAGTAATTCATTGCATAATTTGGCAAAACTAAAATAGTACAAAAACACATGCTGCCTTGTTCTTTTGCTTCACGTTGTTGGGGGGTTTTTTTCCTCTCCAGGCGTATAGCTCTGTTTTGAAGCCATGGTCATAAGTAAAGAGTCATATCAGCACATCATGCGCATGTCATTACCTTCCGCCCACTACATGATATCCGAGTATTTAACAGTAATTAAATAAATTAAGTATTAAAAAATAAATTAATGATTCCTCTAAATTTGAATCCGCAAGTGATAAAAATAGCGTCTTGTTTACAATAGTGTTTTTGATTCGATACTCAAGGGGTCCCCTGGTGGTGCAGGGGCCCTGCGTTGTCTGCGTATAGGAAGGATCGGCTCTGAGTGGTTGAATGATCACACATCTACGTGTGTACTTTATATGTATAAACAAAATCAAAATGGTTGTGGAAAGCAGTTTGTTTTGTGTTGACAGGGCGGAGAAGGAATGGGGTGATGGAATTAGAGGGCTGTCCCTCAGTGCCGCCCGATATGCCCTCATGAGGTTAGAAGAAGGACCTCCACACACCAAAAACTGGAGGTGCGTGTTAACTCACTCAACACACTCACGATACTTATTACTTAAGAGTATGAATACAAACAAATACTGCTGTAAAAACATTGCAGAAATATTGCTTTCCTCGTCACAGACCTCAGATCTTAGTTCTGGTCAGTATGGACTCTGAGCTGAACGTGGAACAGCCTCGTCTGCTCTCTCTGACCAATCAGCTGAAGGCCGGGAAGGGTTTGACCATCGTGGGAACGGCGCTGGTGGGAACGTACCTGGACAACTTTCCTCAGAGCCAAGAGGCTGAACAGGTGACATGCACAGAATACACACCATGTGTTTGGAAATATAGCATAGACAACATTTGAGGGATCACTTGAATCCGGATTAGACGCAAGCGGCTTCATTTCAGTTCACGAGTGTGAATGTGAATTGGCCAATGACTCGAGAGGAATTTTCTAGATTCAAAACAATTCAACACAGTCAGTCCCATAATAAAGGAGTTTCAAGTTGTTAAATAACATTTCTAAAACGATATTTTGAACGTTGTGTATTAGTATTAGTGCATTAAAGTCCCAGTAAAATAAAAAATTACAAATCCTATTTTTTCATGAAATATTGCAGCGTTTCTTGTAAAAAGTTGATCAATGTGGGACGTTCTCTTTTTAAAATTCGTGTGCCCTGATAATCTTTAGTTAAAATCTGAAAATGCACTTCCGCCCTGAAATGACTATCCATCTTACATGACATATGTTAGACAGCTTGGGCGGAGCCTCCGTTAACTCCTCCCCTTTAACTGTCAGTCTGCTCTCAGTTCCATTTCAAAATGCGACGGCTGTTTTTATACATCCAATCAAATCGTAGTGAAAAAATAAGCCACGCCCACTATTTTTCTCATTTTAATTCCATTTCATTCAGAAATGCGTCAAAATATGGAAGTAAAAACTATCACATCCAGATTCCCAGTTTTAAGAGTGTTTTATTAACATTATCATTGCGTTATCAAAATGACTTGATATATCCCATTAACAACGTAAGAATCATGTTTTTATACGAACACTTTTACAACGCTTACACTGCAAAGAATAACATTCTTACTAAGCATTTTTGTCTTGTTTTTAGTGAAAATATCTAAAACTTCTTAAATCAATATAGAATTACTTGACAAGAAAAGTGACCTAAGATATTTGGTCTTGTTTTATGAAAAAGAATGTAAGAATTAAGTAAGTTTATGGTAAAAACAAGCCAAAAAATCTGTCCATGGGGCGAGAAAAATAAAATTGAATTTAGTTTGACCTTTTTCTCAAGTACCTAATTCAAGTTTATTTTTCTCACCCCATGGACAGATATTTTTGCTTGTTTTTCCCATAAACTTACTTAATTCTTACATTATTTTTATACACTTTTTGCGGTGTAGCAATGACATAATAAAATGCTCTTCTGGTTACTGTGACCATTTTAAATAACGTGTTTTTTGATCATTCCATTCATGCCGGAACTGGATTAAAATGTAAATGTGTCCTTGTTGGTCATTTTTTTCATTTTTTCATTTTGTTGTGTTTAGGTGTTTCTCAGTCATATTTCTCTCACTTTGATGCTTGTGATTTCTCACACAGTCTCTGAGGAAACTGATGGAGACAGAGAAGGTTAAAGGCTTCAGTCAGGTGGTGATTTCCTCCAACTTGAGAGACGCCACCTCACATCTGCTTCAGGCCGGAGGTTTGGGTGGTCTTCAACACAACACGGTTCTGGCCAGCTGGCCACGGAACTGGAAACAGACCGAGGACCATCAGAGCTGGAGAAACTTCATCGGTGAGTGACCGAGACGTGAGGAGATCTCACTGATAAGGGTTGAAAAATACTGGTTGAGAGCTTCTGAAAAGGATCTCAAAGGTTGAAAACTCAAAAGTCTGAGGAGTCTTAAATGAAATCAGATATGTGCAACACAGATAGGGAATTTCTAAGGCGTTTTGGGAGAAACATTTGAGACATGAAATGGTACTCACAAAAACAAACGGAGCATTTTTCCTTATTTAATCGGCCAGTTGTGTTACATCACATGTGTTATTGTGAGTGTTACGAACTGATCTCTGAACAGCTGAAGGCACGAGACAGCAGCGTCACAACTGTTTACCTGTGGAATACAAATACCTGTTTATTTTACAAATCACTTATAAAATGATTGTTTATATTTATTTTTATAACATTATAAACATGTATTTGTTTCATATCTTTTCCACATTTAAGTATCATAGTAAACATATCAAAACACGGAATAATACAAACTATGTTAAAATTCAAATCCTAAAATACAAAAAAAATAAAAACATTCTTTTATAAACATATGTTTATAACGTTATAAAAATAAAGGCGCTTAAAAGGTTGCCATAGCAGAACCATTTTTGGTTCCACGAAGAACCATTCTGTCAAAGAACCATCTCTTTCTTACTTCTTTAGAATTTTATAATAATGTTAAAGGTTCTTTATGGATCCAAAAGGTTCTTCTATGGCATCGGAGAACCTTTTGAAGCACCTTTTTTTTAAGAGTGTGTTTCAAAAACGTGACAGAATTTAGTTTTTGTCCACATTCACACACATGCCTCTCGACGGAAAAGCTTTTTAAGTTCATCACTAACATATACAGTATAAACGAATGTTATTTCAGAGTTGGTGAGAGAGACCACCGCGGCCAGTAAAGCTCTCCTCGTGCCCAAGAACATCTCGGCGTTCCCGTCGAACGGAGAGAGATTCACTGAGGGTCACATTGACGTCTGGTGGATCGTTCATGATGGAGGAATGCTGATGTTGTTACCTTTCCTCCTCCGCCAGCACAAGGTACTGAATCACTCAAGCGTCTTAGTTTTATCTCCGGATAGAACACGTTGTTGAATTATAGAGAGCTGTGAATGTGTTTCGTAGGTGTGGAGAAAGTGTAAGATGCGTATCTTCACCGTGGCTCAGATGGATGATAACAGCATTCAGATGAAGAGAGATCTCACCACGTTCCTCTATCATCTGCGTATAGATGCCGCTGTGGAGGTGGTGGAGATGGTGCGATGATCTCTTTCTCTCTTCTCTGATTTTAATTCACCACCTCAGACTGATATTTGGTTTCTCTGTCACCCTCAGCATGACAGTGATATATCAGCGTACACGTATGAGAAAACTCTGGTGATGGAGCAGCGTTCTGAGATCCTCAGACAGATCAACCTCACTAAGAACGAGCGCGAGCGAGAGGTACGACTCCACCCACAAGAGTTACAGTCCCCCCCGCGGCGGCTTCGCTTACATTCCAGATTTCTCTCGTCAGATTCAGAGCATCGCTGATAGCTCTCGCGGATCGATCCGCCGTAAGAACCCGGCCGCTGTCAACACCCAGCTGAGCGTGACCGAGGAGCCGGCGGCCAGCAGCAAAGACCAGAAAACAGAAGAAGAGGTACGACAGCTTGACTTCTATTCATCTGTAATTTAACTTTTTTCATTCACATGTAGGCAAAACAGGAATACAAACAAAGAATATAAATATTATATTAAAATGAAGAGTTTGGTTCCAAAATGAGATAACACATTTTTCAAAAATCATTTTTATTGTGCATTCCAATATCAATCAAACTGCAGTTGGTTTGTTTTGATTTAAGCCACAATAACTCAAAAAATACAGCTAACTAGTACAATAAAACACAGAAAAACATGATTTCTTTTTGGAACCAAACTCTTCAAATATTCTGTTATTTTGTTTTAATTGTATTTTTTGTTTTATTTACTATTTTGAATTAAGTTTTATTTTTATATTTTTTGTTTTCGTGTTTCATTTTTACTTTTTTTTTGTCATTTTATTACATGTTAATTCATATTCTCAGCGCATCCCTGTTTCCTCATCAAAACAGGAGCAACTCATTCATGACAAGAGTACCAACCCCCCCACCCCAGCCACCCCGCAGTCTCCCACCGCAGAGGCCGAGACCCCCGGTACGGCCGTTCAGATGACCTGGACTGAGACCAAGTGTGATGGAGAAAAAGCCAAGCCGATGGGAGCCACCACACCAGAGGCCATTAAAGATTTATTCAACATGAAACCGTAAGTGGAGTGAAACCGCTTCACCTGCTGATGGGTTCACACTCAACATACTGCGTCCCCATCCGCACACTATATAGTATTCGCAAATAGAATGAGTGTGTCCCAAATCATAGTACGCTGAAACGAGTATTCTCAAAGTACCCGGATGGTCTACTGTTTCCGGTGAAAATTCAAAGTGTGAATCCACCATGGACACTTAACGGCTGATATTACCCACAACTCACCGCGAGAGGGCGGAGTTTAGTGACGCTACACTGCATTAATAAAATGAACTAAAACATGCTTCACTAAATGAGTAAATGCAAGTATACAGTAAACATTACATTATTGTATTTTGATGTTCGTGACAGTTAAGGATCACAGTGTCGTCTTGGCAACAACGACCACTTCCGTTTCGCGTTAGTATGTCCCAGTGCGTGCATACAGTTTTGCTACGCACTAAAATGTATATACTTTTCCATAACAAAAACAGTGCATACTTTAAGGGCATAATATGAGTAGGCGAATTGGGGCGCAGCATTGGTCATTTTATCACACCTGCCCCAGAGAATGATGGGAAATATAGATTTATCACTTAAAATGCTGATACATTTCTGAGAATAAAATATTTTTTATAATAATAGTGTTTCTTTATATAAAAATGTTGTTAATTTTTAGTTGTTAATTTTACTTACGTTTTTTGTGATTTTTTTGCTTTTGTCATGTATTTATTTCAATATTTATGTTTTAATTTATTTATGTTTTAGTTTAATTTGTATTTATTTTATTTACACCTGCCTCAGAGACTGATGGGAGATAAAGATTTATCACTTAAGTTTGCCACCTAAAATGCTGATACATTTCTAAAAATAAAATATTTTTTATAATAATAGTTTTTATTTGTACAAAAATGTGATTTTATTTTTATATTTTCAGTTGTTCATTTTACTTACATTTTTTTGCGATTTTGTTTTGTGCTTTTATCATGTATTTATTTCAAGATTGATATTTATGTTTTAATTTATTTTGGTTTTATTTATGTTTGTTAAATATTTTTAGTGTTTCGAGGCAACATTTCACATTTTTTTGTTTGTTTTTCAAATAATATTTTCAATTTCAATTAACAGAAGCGTTTTGATAGGTTTAGTTTTAGTTAACTACAGTATATGACCAGCTACAGTTACAATGAACAAGAAAATCTTGAGTGTCTTACTGCTCATTCCAATGTTGTTCTGACGCTCATCTGCGTTTATTGCTCACATGAATTCAGATTTATTTTAATTTATTGAAATGTATTTTGTAAATGGGCTCTTCCTCACATCGTGTCATTGTTGTTGTTTTTTTGTCATGCGTCAGTGAGTGGGAGAATCTGTGAGTATAGATTCTGATTCTGTGTCCACACTATCTCTACACACACTACAGCTGATGAACTCAGCGCATGTGTTAACTCTTCATATTTCTGTTATCAGAAACCAGTCCAACGTCAGACGCATGCACACTGCGCTCAGACTGAATGAAGTCATTGTTAAAAAATCCCAGGAAGCCAAACTGGTCCTGCTCAACATGCCCGGACCGCCCAAAAACAAAACCGGAGATGAGAACTGTATCCTGAACACTACAGAGTGTATACTACATAGTGCATACTGCATTTATATTGTCATGTTTGTGTGTACAGATGTTTTCCAGCTACGCAGTTTGTTTCATTAACTCAACATCATTCAGACATGGAATTCCTGGAGGTTTTAACAGAAGGTCTCAATCGGGTCCTCCTCGTGCGCGGCGGAGGTCGTGAAGTCATCACCATCTACTCTTAGGAAACTAGCGTCACCGCACCCCATATTCCTCCTGTTTTTAACCCTTCTTTCCGCAACTGCCCCACTGTGACCCGAGCAATATCCCAGAATTCCCTTCGGTCAGTCTCAAGCACAGCTTCTTCTCATGCAGTCTCGTGTGACCGCTCGACTCATCTCTTCCGTCGTCCTCACGCTTCACTGTTTTCCATCCGCCGATCACTACTCTCATCCAATCAGGAGACGTGGGTGGGTTCAACTTTCTTCGTTGTTGTTTTGTTTCTCATTGTTTTGAGGACGCAGTGCAGAACAAGCGAGGCTCGATGAAGATGGATTCACAGACGCATGAGTGTCAGAGATGCTGTGGAACATTTCTGCCGGGGTTGAGACTGAGGCAACCTCAGCAAAACTTGACCGAAACAACAAATGTGATCGACATCAATGTGAAATTAACCCTGCTTACTTTCTTAATGCACATGTCTGCTGTAATTGTTATTGATTCATAGCCGCATGTCATTCCAAAAGAAAACAAACCTTCATTTCGTTCTTCTCGCTCCCCTCCGAACACCTGCCACGCTTCACAATCTGACCTGATGGATCACATCCCACCCGCCGTTTCCCCTTCACTCTGAACGATGTCACGTTACGGAAGTCAAACGGGTCCGCGAATGCCATTTCGTGATGACTATGAAGTCGAGTCTCTCTGTCTGCCTTTGTTTACTCTCATCCTCCTCCATCTTTGCGTTTGTTTGTGTTGGTTTTTAAGTGGCTAGCTATTCCCCTGCCAACTACAGTCACATGTGCCAATGCTGCGCGTCTCGCCGTCAGACGACAGCCGAGCAATGAACAAGAGCCGTCTATCCACACTGTAATTATTTTGAATAATTACTGAAAGAAAAAAAACGTGGATTGGTGTAAATAGGCATTATTAGATGTTGGTGTAGTATTTTTATTGTGAAGCTTCTGGTGTAATCTGACAGGGTGTTTTGAAGGCTACAGGTTTCTCATTATGGTTGCTTGACGTGTACTGTACTCTACCGTACGGTAACAAACCCCAACAAGCACTCAACCTGCACTGACAGCCACTGTGTAACAAATGATTTCATGAGTCGACAGATTCATTGAACGAACGTGTGTGTGTGTGTGTGTGTGCGTGTGTGTGTGCATGAATGACTAAAGTTGTGTTCTTGAGTGTTAGTTAGACATGTTTTCCTGTTTTGCGAAATTGTCGGCGTTTGCTCGTTTACAGAGAAATCTATTATCTATAAATGATCTATATCGTAGCCAAAATCTATATACATTTATTCAATTGTCTATCAAATTTAAAGTATTCTAGTATCTGATTGTATTGCCAAATGTCGATTTCACTTGTGCCACATCAACGAAAATGTAAAATTGTGTTACACCGTGTCTACACCGGATGCTGCACGACGCGATAAGAGACAATAGAACGCATTAGAACCCATTATAATTTTAAGTTTTGTCCATACCGGACGTGGCGCGATGCGGCGCGACAATCCGATTAGAACAAGCCGTGTGTCGCGTCGCGCCACGTCCGGTGTAGACACGGTGTTAGAATTCAATAGAATTCAAACATTGACGTATTCACTTAGAAGTGCAATATTATGCTGTCTTCATTTTCTGTCAGAATTACCGAATCACTCAATTGGTTTCATATTTTGCAGTGTTATTTTAGTTCTTTTATATATTATAACAATATTATATATTATAACAAAGAATCGTATCTGAATCACAGAATGTTAGCAGATTAAACAGAGCAAAATCGTATTTTGTTATGACGGTAATTCTGACACAAATTTAACGCAGCAATAGATTGAGTTGTTTTTAAAGAAAAAATGCAAAGATTTTAAAGCTAACACCTATAATCTAAACTCTATATGCAGTTCTGTAATACACACAGAAAATCAAAATTATTTCGCCAAATTGGTTCCTTGAAATCATACTTAGTCTTCATTTTGGCTGAAATAAATCGAGTTCTGGAGGCCAGAAAGTATTTTTGCACGGGTAAATGTGCAATTGGGAAATCACATTGCATTATTTATTTTTGTAGAGGTACAAATGATTTTATACATTTTCTTTTTCCATAGTTTCAACAGCAGAAATACCATCAACCATACATATACATGATAAATATTTATCGTTATTCATATATAACTTAAATCGCATATACAGTAGTTTACAAAATGACAGATTGATAGTTTACATTTAAAGCTCATAGGATATGAATGCTGCTGCTATGTATGATTAGATCGGATTGTGCGTGGACATAGAGCGAAAGATATTTAAATATTTAAAGGTATATTTACACGGTAATTGGGGGGAGGGGTTAATGCTGAAGAACGCACCTGTACGGCCCTTTGCATCAAAAACGAGCCTTATAATCAACTTTATTTCAGAGTTGTTTTTTGGATAACGTTCACAAACAGCACACTCGATCCAAACATAACCACGCATTAAAGCATTTTAACGAAATACTACCTGCATAGACTGAGCCTCAGATGATGTTTCGAGAATAAACGACACTTCGTTCGTTCAGAGATGTTTTCAACTCATTTGCATACGATCGTTTTTCTCCTGTTTGCATGGTGTTGTGTTGGAGAATTAGTTGTAGGTGAAATTTATCGAGATGTAAGTTAAAGGGCAGTTTATGACAAAATGTCAACGCAGACCGTTTCAGACTGTTGCCGCTATCGACTCTGTATGTAGCGTTTTCACGTGTGGTGGTTCGGTACTCGTAGATCATGTCGGTTAGATTAGCGGGATATTCGGTGTGTGATGCCAGTTGTCGTCTATTTTTGTTTTGTTTTTTCCTTTGTATATAATATCGATGTTGAGATGCTGTAGCAGCGGATTTTCCTTCCCTGTTGCGTTAGTTAGTACACCGAAAAAAAATGCTCCACACTTTTTTCACCGGTAACGTGCAATATTGATTTCGATTTAAAGTAGTGCGTACGGCATATTTAAATTGACATTTTAAGTTGCCGCTTCGCTCACAATTCAGCTTCTCTCAGAATCGTCCTGACACGTAGTTCATCAGTGTGCAAGAGAAGTGTGTGTCACATCTGTTCTATGGTGGCTGAGATAGAAATGCACTTTAAACAGACTTACAGAGTTAATTACGATCCAGCGTGACGAAACATTTCAGCGCTGATGCCTCCAGTGGCAGACGTGTGTACTGCAGTCACTTACACCATTGATCTCTTAACCCTGTTCTTGGATCCGTGTATGGGGAGCATGGATGGAAACTTCTGATTTAGAGGTTTTGCCGACCGAACACGTTTGTTTGCTGCGGTAAAATGACTACCTGAACATATTGATTTTATGATGCTGTCGGTGTGTGTATGCTGTTTATTTGGCATGAGATTCTAGCATTTCGTTGAACAAAAATAAGAGTATATGTAGATGTAAAAAACGAGAAAAAGAAGATATATTTCTAATACAACACATTGAATCGATGTTTCAATCATTTCCCGTCCTTCCTGACCTCACGTCATCATTTCACATCTTTGAGCACTGTACTGAAATGTGATCACCGTATAAATCCCATCATATGAATATGAATTAAAGATAATAAACAAGCGCTTCCACTGCTGGCCTTGGCTCTATTCAAACTGACGGCGTTTCTCTTCTCTTTAGTCAGTATTACACGATAAAACCCCGGGTTGTGTGTAGCAACTAGAGAAATGGAGTTAAGGCGTTCTCTTACAAACAGACACATGTTAGAATACAAAAGGGCTCTGAAAACCGTCGACACGAAGACACTCCTCTTCTTATTGAAAAAAAGTGAAGGTGAAAAGATTGTGGAATAACAAGATGCCGAATGGGTACAAATGCAATGCTCAGTGTGAGCCCCGCCTTCCAGTTAAAATAGCCAATCATCACAGACTGATGATTATCTGGGGGCGGAGCTCTCTGCAAAGTTTGGCGAGGTACTTCCAACTTTTGCGCGTGGCAGTAACGTTAGCTGGAAGAAGTGTTTCATAGCAAATGTTTGGTTCAGTTAATGTCGGGTTTAGCTTGTATTTGTTTTGAGAAACGTTCCAGTAACGGTGATAGTAAAGGACTTGAGTTGTGTTGGTGAGCTCTTAGGGATCCATATGTTGAAAACTTACACGTGAATCAGTTCAAATAGAGCCAGAATCCAGACCTGTTGTCCTGTTCAACGCATGCACATTACCCTGAACAAGCTGATATCTAGATATAAATATATAATATATACATATATAAATATTTCAGTGTTTTGTGATGCACAGTATTATGTTGACGCCGGTTTATTTGCGTTCTTTTCATTGTAAATGCGTTATTTTTACCAGACGTTTGGTGTTCTTGGTGTTTCTTTAGACCCTTTCGTATCTTAGCGTGAATGCGTATGGACTGATGTAAAGGGGTCTATTTTAACTATAGTCTAGTTAGTTTAGCCAAGAAAAGAGACCGTTTTATCACAAGTTAATTTATGAAAAGAAGAATTTACCAAAGTATATTTGTGTTAACCTGGAAATGTCTTTAGTGTATTAAAAACTGTCATTCTAATGAATTTAAAGGAAGCTTGAGGGGTTTGTTGTTTTGTATACAATCATTTACATTTTACACATATTCATGCCTTAAACACACAATCTGGCAGCTATATGTCAAGGGATGTTTAACTAAAGTGCAGTGCTTATGGTTGATAACTTATTTTTCCTAGAGTAACGTAACAGGATATAATTATACGTGAGATATTGAAATGTCATTTAATGACTAGATGAGCATTCGTGCATTACATCTTCGACTCTAAATGCATTCTGTGGTGATATTAACCTGAAGTTTTCACGTGATGACATCAGCAGAGGTAAAATGACTAACACATCTGTGAATTCATTCAGGTCCCTCAGGCTTGTTTTTCATTCATTTGAGATGAAACCATTTTGTACTTGCATTTGAATGCAGTTGTGTTTGTGCGTGTTATTTCAGTTTGTATGTTTGTGTGCGTACAATGACGTACACATTGGGACCGTGGGAAAGGATTGGGGGGTCCTTTAAATATAGCAGAAACAGTGTTGAGGTGTTTATTCTTTGTGTCGGTGCAAGTTCAATATTTTAAAAAGATAAATGACGAGTATTATCTATTATTGTGTTTCATGGTACATGAAGAAAACAATGTAGTTTTCTCTTACATTTCCAATGCTTTCTCTCTATGGCTTCTGCAGAATTCTCACTCCATTTTATAGATTTGTCAGCACAAAATGCAATAAACTACTACCATTTTATTATGCATTATCTGAGCACGTTTTTATTTCAATGACTGCTTTCCCCACAGTAACCTTTTGGATTCTGGGGATAGACGATCGAGGTTAAAAATTGCTTTGAAGACGAGTAGTCTTGTCTGACATCACTGAAGGTGAAAACACAAGAGTAAAAATCTTCCTCCACATGACCGTATAGATTGTTTAATGAAAATATCTTTAAATCAAAAATGAGACAAAACTTCAGTATTTAAAAATGAGTTTATTGAGCCACAAGTTTGCTAGTATATACATTGTGCAGATTTTATATAAAACAACAAAAATATTCCAATCTACAAGATGCAGCGTTACACAATGAATTACGTTCAAAAGGTGTTCATCTAACTCGTCCATGTATCAAAAAGAAAAACAAAACCCGTAAATTATGGATTTCACCTCTGACTCCACAGAAAACATTTCCTATGACAAAGAAAAAAATAATTTATGAAACTTCAGAACGATGTTAATTTGATTGTTGTGAGATTTTCAGTAATGACGTGAATAGTGAGACATGGGCGGCGGACCCTGATCCATGCCCTGAGGCGCTGACCTGGGTGCCTGACCCATCCCTCCTAAATTCACCAGGTGGTTAATAGGGTTACTCTGGATGAGTGTATCCAGCGCTTTCTGCACGCTGGGGTTATCGAAGTTAATCCCTGTACCCGCGGGGACCGGCTGCCTCGGGGGACCCGGCATCCGGCTGACGGGAGGTCTCGGGGCGGAGCGAGCGCTCATCATGCTCTGCGGCTGAACGACGGCTGTTTTAGGCACACCGCCCACAGACAGAGACGACTGGAGCCCCGTGTTCTGAGGGCCGAGAGAGGACGTGTAACCCTGCAACTGGGGTGCGGGAGCCGGGCTGGCGGCCACAACGGAACTGCCGCCGCTGTTGAACATGCTGAGGATTTTGGCCTGGAGTTCCTGCTGTTGACTGTTGGTGGAGGCGGGAGCAGAAACTGGAGGCAGGTGAGAGTGCATGTACGCAGGCTGAGCAGGAGCACTCAGAGTCTGTGTCGGCTGGGCGGGATCATGAGTGACAGCTGGGGGGAGCAGTGCTGAAGAGAGAGAAACGCATTTACCTGACATGAACGCACTTGTTTTTGTTTTTGAATAAAACACCTATATCACGTTTGTACGGTTATAAGCCATGTTGAGTTTTGCTTGCATCTCTCTCACCAGCGACCTGCCGACAAGTGATTTGCTTCTCATGTCCGATGTAGACAGTGTGTCACAAATACCACAGTAGCTCACCTGCATCTGTAGAGCCTCTGACAAGACGATCACGTTTCTCTCTCAGATAGTCGATCAGCATGGTTAACTCCTCTGGAGTCATAAACCTGAGATAAAGAAATAATCCACTAGATAAGTAACTAATTGATCAATTTCTAGTAAAAATTAAAAAACTTCTTGGCTTAATTTGTGCTCCAA
This sequence comes from Triplophysa rosa, assembly GCF_024868665.1. NCBI lineage: Eukaryota > Metazoa > Chordata > Actinopteri > Cypriniformes > Nemacheilidae > Triplophysa > Triplophysa rosa. The sequence goes on along the minus strand of NC_079896.1, from coordinate 949,449 downwards.
AATCAATCTAGCACAATTTCTCAGACAATAGCCATTGGTCACTGGGGGTTTCATTGACTAATATTGTGTAAATTATTCATTTATTTGTTTTTACGACCTTGTTCTAATGTTGATAAATTAGCAAAGATAACGGGTGTCTGTCTGCCCCAGATTTGCATACTAAAAGCCCAAACCAACTCCATAAAAATGCTTTCTGCACGTCGGCATTTATCCAGAGAAACTTATATATTTTGGGCAGAAATTTGTGTGTACGCAAACTTAGTGAATGAGACCCAATGTGTATATTTAAAGAAACACGAGAACGCTGTTTGTGTGTGTCGACCCACCTGCCCTCTGTCAGCAGTGTGATGTGAGTCAGAAGAGCTGAAGGATGTCCCTCCCTCTCATGTTCCCTCATCAACACGTCATCGGCCATCTTGGCGGCCTTCCTGGCGATCTCGTCTCTTTCTTTGGCGCGGTGTTCAGCTTTGAAAGTGTCAAAGTTGTGGGCCACTAGGACCATGGCATCCTGCATTGGCATGTTCCTGTGTTCTGCGACATGACATATATTGTGGTCATCCAAGACTCCACACCAAAGTACAGATACAAGAACGCCATCTCTTCACGAAACAAACATACCTTGTGGGGTCCCGAACAAGATGTTGACCGTACAGGAACGATGCACTTGGTGCTGTTGGGTGATGATGATGGCGAAGGGCGTCCGAGCACGACTCACGTCCTCCAGAGCTTGAGTCAGGGACACTTCTGTGTTGAGGAAGATGAGATCTACCACCATACCCAGATCACGTGCTTTCCTGCCCACCGTCTCGGCATATTCCCTGCACGCAAACACCGCCACAGGTAACGCTGCATTCGAGAACACGCGCTCATGATAAAAACATGTTTGAGAGACTCACTTTTGTTGTTTGTTGACAACTATGACGGAACAGTCCACTGGTCTCTCTGCGTCGTAGCGCCTCTGCAGCTCTTCATAATACTGACGGTACAGCTCGTTCCTCCGGCGCTCCTCCGGGCGCACACGCTCCTCTGCAAAATCACAAGCAAACATCAGGAAAGTGTTTCACAAAACCCAGGTCTGGAAAGGACATGAGGGCGAGTAGAATTTTACATCAACTATTTACGTACCTCCATTTCAACAAACTAAGAATTGACATATCTCTGTATTTGAATGCACTGGTGGTTTTGGAACAGCTAAAATATCAGACCAACCTTCTGGCTCTCGTCTGCCGTTCCACGGTTCCCTGTATCGCTCCGGGTACGGCTCCTCCTTCTTCCGATAATAGTCGTATTCTCCTCTGTAATATCGATCATAACCGTCATCTCCAAGAAACCATTAGCATTTGTTCAACTGAAAAACCAGGTAACGGTTTGAAGGATCTGATTTAAAGTGTGCACCTGTAGTGAGGATCTTTATCCCTTCCCTCCGAGCCTCTGTATCTCTCATCATCATCACGCTCACGAGGCGGACCGGGCCGCGGCTCACGGCTGTGTTCTCTCATCTCGCGTCCATCACGGTGCTCTCTAGAGTCTCGTCCGTGCACCGGAGATCGAGAGCGCAGTCGAGGCTCCCGACTCTCCCCGTACCCGCTGGTCGGTCTGAAGACAAAGCAGGTCAAGTCAACGAAAGGCCAACGAGAGAAATAAACCACTCAAAACTACCCAACAGACTATATTTATGAAGAAGTAATACAACAAGCTGTTCAATGTTTAAAGAAATGCACTCAAAATAAACAAACAGACTATAAAGTTGTAATCGTTTCTTAGAGAACTATGCTGTTAAAGGACTCGAAAACCCGCAAGATTGATCACACGTGTGGTGTACATGATATTATGGCTCTGATCATATTGAAATGCATTGAGTTTTAGGACAGCCAGTCTTCATCTATGGAGACCACAGAAATGAGCAGGTGGTGTCAAATTAATCGTATAAAACAAAAAGCTCTCGAATCGCAAACACGTTAAAGATTAAGCAGATGACAGAGTTTTTAACCTTTTTGATTTAAGTTTCCAAAGTTTTCTTTTCACATCAGAGCAAGTTTCAGATCCAAACAGCACTGAAAGAATTTCAGAATGATGAGCAGTCTGGCACCTGACACGACACGACCCGTTGTAATAGGACTGTCGCGCCGCATCCAGTGTGGACAAAATGTTAAATTATTATGGGTTCTAAAGCGTTCTTTTGTCACGCGGCATCTGGTGTAACATGAATCTTTATTTAAATATTGGGGACAAAATTCCTTTACATTTGTGTTTTTTACAGCAACATTTAAATCGCTTTGGAGAAACCAGCATAACGCACTGCACGTAATATTTTAAAATGGTCTTTTAGAACCGAGTCAGTGAACCAAAAAATGAGCATAAAATACAACAGGACAGTATTTATTTGATAACCGTTCATTTGCATTGTTCAAACAAAACTTTTTGCTTTGTATGAAATGATTCGCATTTTTGTTTTTATGACGTTCAACGAAAGCGCTGCCGAAGACTCCAGCAGAATGTGCCAAATGATGTTTCTGTGCAAAGTAAACAGAATAAACAACACACTTTTTAGACAGACACACACCAAGGAAAATGCACTCAAATGACCCTTTCAACTTTATTTCAGTCAAATCTCACAAAGCTCTTAAAAGTGAGAACGTTTGAAGAAAAAAGAATCAACTAAGAGTCCTGAGAAAAACGTCTGAATTCGCGCAGGGGATATGGCTTTATTCTAGCTGTTTGAATGAATGAAGTCCACTGAGGAGTGAAAAACACGTTACCAGAATGTTTACGGGGGTCATCTTCATTAGCAAGAATCCCAGCCATACTTTACCTGCGTGGAGGGCTTGACCTGGATTTATTCTGTCGTCTCTCCGCTGCCATATTTACATCTGAAAGTAAACCAACCCAAACGTTCAACATGACAGACATTTTTCTGAGCCAAACCAGTTTTTCCTACTGTCAGCGATGAATTATTTCACATCTTATGCAAAATAAAAGAAGCATTTCACAACTTTAACAGAAAGGGACTTCAACTGTGCTCCAAATTCACGATCACCCCCCCCCCAAAAAAGCATAAAATCTTTACTATAATTGTAAACGTGAAGAACAGGAACACCTACAAACTAGTCAAATTTGGGCTCATGAGAGATGATGTTTTTAATAAGCACAATAATTGTCTCCAATTTATTTATTGATTTAGCACATGCAGCCAAAGAAATTTCATTTATATCCCCCACAAATACAGTCAGTAAAACAGAAAATAAAAGCTAAGCATTGTATACGTGCGATACAATCTTTGATTTCAACAAGTTTTAGTGTAACAGATTTCTCACGTTAAATTCTATTAAAGACTATTTGTCCTAGCGTAACTGTAAGCTGAATGACTCGGAATGCGTTCTCGAGTTGTATTTTAATGTTTTGAACACTAAATTAGACCTTACCTAGTTTATAACCTCTATAAATTCGACCATTATGTCCGGCTTTAGCGGCCTCAGCATCTTCCACCCGTTCAAACTGCACAAATCCATACCCACGAAACAGGGACAAGGCTGCAAAAAGGAACAATCATTTTCGTTTGCTGCACGAAAACGTGCTTCTGCTGGTGGATTTTTTTGGCCTACATGTCCCTTGCTTTTTGAAACGCAACAAAACTGATCTTTGACCAAACCTTGTAGAGACCTCACGTGAAAATAGTCTAAGCGCAATCTGGAGAAAATGATGTACGCAACACTAAAATGTGAGATTTTCTAAACATACGCTACTAACCCTGTATTTTGCCATATGGCCTGAACAGATCCTCCATGTCCTTCTTCGCCATGTTGGCGGTGGGCAAATTTCCGACAAAAATCCGTCGCTCCAGGTCACGAGGATCATTGCTGTTGGTGCTGTATGAGGGTGGCGTACTGCTTCTGCTTCTTCTGTGCGACATGCCTCTATGAGCTTTAGGTTCAATGGCCCGTTTGCGAAGAACGCTTGCAGTTGATTTTAGATACGAGATTATTCGCTTCGCAGTTTAGCTATTTTTCCCCCAAGGTCTGGAAATTGACGATGCATCAACATGGAAGAAAAGAGAAATTCCAAAGGTAAAATGTCTGGACACAGTCAGTGAACACTAAAGAGTTTAGTTTTACATCAGAACGTCTTACTTTACGTCACATGCACTGTTTGGCTACCTGAAAGCACACATGGTAGAAGAACACCGTGTGGACAAAAACAAATGTAAAAAGGGACTTGTGGATTTGGTTTAGGTCCTGATCATATGCAAAGGTTCCACACGCACCTGACCCCATCGCTCATGCAAATAAAAATGTCGCCAATGAAAACTAGTTGAAGTCGTCAATAAATCGCAACATTATGAAAACGAATAAAGATAAAGCGTTAACGTTTTAGGGGCCAAACAAAAATGCTCCCCAAAAATTGCCTGTTTTTTCACTCTTCAGTGAACCGACGGTGACCATGATCACCATTTAAAGAAAATGTCCTTGGTCAAAGAAACCAGCTCCAATACAGATGCAAACTCCGTTGACTGTACCAAACCAATATACGTTCTGTATTTCACGTTAAATCTCGAAGATTCGCTGAGATCTGGAGACACTGGAAGAAAATGAAGAACATATTCAGTGAATTATAACTTCACCCACCGTGACTCTGGAGGTGTTTTGCGTATCTTCATGAGTTTACTCGAGGATTGACCATCAAACAGGTAAACGCACACACGCGCAACTGGACAAAACCGACCTTATTACTATTGACATTGTGTTTTTAGCAACCTGTTGTTTTATTAAAAACCAAGTTAGATCTTCTTCTGTGTATCCAACGAAATAGCTTCATAGTTAGTGTTCAACCAAATTTTTTATACTTCGCTGGCAAGTTTTTTTTATTTTGTTTATGTTTTTATCTACAGACAGACAAACAGTTGATATTATATTTTAATATATTTTGATTAACAGGACAGTCAAATTAAGTCACAAGTGCAAATGTACTTGTAAAAGTTTTCACCTAATGTAACGTAAACTGGTAAAACTCCTGTAAATTCTGGTTAAATTATGCTTGTTTTTTAATTTATTTTAAATATATATATATATAGCCTAACGTTATATATTGACTAGTAAACGGAGCCACCACTGTAAAACATCAATTTCTTCTTCTGTTTTAAAAAATATTTCAGTACAAAGATACTCTTCTTGACTATCATTACACACCGTGGTGTGTCTTTTTTGGTATCACAACCACAAAAAATGGATCGAGCGAGGCTGCACGAACTCAACAAAACGTCCGCCATTTTGTGATCACAAAGTGACGTCACGCGACGACATCGTTAGTTTCACGATAAAATTCGCAAATGTTACTGAAAACGACCGTGAAAGCACTTGTTTCCGTGGAAAAGAAGATGCATGTCGTGAATATCCCGTACATTTTGACGCTGTTCGGAGGAAACGCAGTGCACGCACTGGCTCGATCAGGGAACTGAAAAGGCGCCATGTTGCTCCATAATCTTCAGTTCGGTGTGGTGATATTGAACAATTCGGTTCAATAAACGAGTATTATGTCCGTCTTAAGCTTTTAATGGTTATAAAAACGAATGCATAAGCCTCGAGTAACTTTTGTACTTTCAAGTTTGTTTACGGTTCAAACAATGAATGCAGTCGCATAATGTAATATAATTGTTATTCGTCACAAGAGTTTAATCGGATCACTGTGGTAAACTCTTACCGTTACCATGGAAAGAGGAAATATCCACCGGTGATCCCACAGAGTCTTATTTGTGCAAATAATTAATGCTGAAGTCCAGCTGGAAACCGCAACCTTCCTGCGATCGTTCGAGGAGAGAGACGGCAAGCTCAAATCGCGGCAGCTAGCAGTGCACTTCCGGTGGCTCAGCTGGTTGTGGCTAGAAGGGATGCAGCTACGGCCGGAAGTGGTGCTAAATCTCACCATAAATTACAACAAATTACATTTGCTAACGCCTACACATACCCTAAACCTAACCTTACAATAAAAAAAAAGTAATGAACTGTTTTCACAGTGGGGAAAAAATGCGGTATTGAAGTGCGCATGCCCAGTGGCGGTTGCTGTATCCCTTCTAGCCATAAAGGAGCGCGCACACACAGTCATTTAAAGCACAGATACAATACAAACACTGGGAGTGAGCGCAAACAGTCGGGGCAGCTGACAGAAACGCTGGTATCGTTCTAAACTATGCCAAATACAAAACATTAGCCCGCAGCTTGCGTTCAGTTAGGCGAAATACAGATGCAGAGAAGGCGCGGTGATTTCTGGGATGTGAAGTTTACTTGGGTCTGTCTGTGTGACACACTCTTCCTCCAAATATATCACTCTTATGAGTTTCATATTGTTTATATGTTACGCGCTGATGGACTGACCTTAAATCGTTTCTAATAATACATTTCCTCGAGTTATATCCACAAAGGACACAGAAGGCTGAACACCGGACAGGCGTGAAACACGTTTGTGCGTGTACAGACGCGCTCGCGCATGCTCACTGTGTTTTTACCGCTGTAATAATGAGCACTGACAGGTAAAGTATATATTTACTGTATATGTAGAATTATAATATACTACATTTTAATTTGGTTAGCAGAAAAACACGAATGTTGTGAAAGTGCTTGTTTGTGAGTTTTGGCGCGCTCGTGTGCGTCATTCATGAGATGCTGTTTATGTTTAGCCTATCAACAATTTGTAATGGATTTAACCTGTCTGAGTGATATAATCTGATCTGCAGCTCGTTCAAACAGAAACCTCATTTCATTATTAACTACAGTTCATGACCAAAAAAAAGTTGCAGCATCTGCTAAATGACTAAATCCGATTAGTTTTTAGTGCAGTCCTGTAACATGAGGGACAATTGTAAAGTTCTCTGTAAAGGACTGTTCAGTGCTTTAGATTGTTGAAATAAAGTGAATATAATAACAACACAAATGTGTTTTGTTTGTCAGAGAGCAGAAGTTTCCTCTGTGTGAGACGCTACAGGACGCCATCCACCAGGGGGCATCACGAGCTCGAGAGCTGACCCACAAACAGCACACACTACACACACTGCAGGTCTCAACTACACGTGTGGATATAACACGCACACAGAGATAAATAAAATATTCAAAAGTATGTGTGAATGGAATTGTCCACAGGTTTCATTGTCAGAGATGGAGCAGAGATGCAGGCTTCTGTATTCTGATCTCCAGCACAAGGAGAGAAACATCAGTGTTGTGTTGTGTGACACTGAGAATCTTCAAAACAACATCATGAGTTTGGAAACACAGATACACAACATCCTCCTGGAAAACCTGCAACTCCGACATTCCACAGAGGAGCAGTCGGAAAACTCCCGCTCTTTACTCGCGGGGTACACCGTTTACCGCACCAAACTGGAGAAGTTTAAAGAGTCCGTGTGTGCGGTGGAGAGACAGACGGACGTCTATAAGCAGTTAAAGGAGAAAGAGCTGCACGTGTCTAAACTCACACAAACGCTTGATGAACTCAAAGACGATTTACAGAATCCTGAAGGCAAAAGTGTCCGTCAGGCACAGGTGAACACAACAGCACACTTCCTAACCCTAAAACATGACACGTGCTCTTCATCTCACAGCTGTCGACTGTGATGCGTTTTCTTCGAGAGAGCGTGTGATTGGACGAAAACTTGAGCTTTGCCCCTTAAATCCAAACCTAAGCCTAGACGCACAAATCTCAACGGATGATTTATTCTTTCAACTCTATAAGAATGATTTGTGTTTGACTATCACAAACGTTGGCGTTCATGTGGTTTGTTTTGCTCTTTCCAGAAGGAAATTGACCTTCTTCGGGCAAACATTCGTAGCAGCAGGCAAACCGCGAGGGCAAGAAAAGCTCACCTGAAGAGAGAACGAGAGTCTCACACACAGCTGAGGAAAGATATCGAGGTAAAGCGCGAGTCAAAGAGCAGCGTGGCGCTTGAGAATGCGCGAGAGTAACAGATGTCTGTCTCTGCTCAGATCGAGAACCGCAGGTGTGACGCCATCATGAAGAGACTTCACTGTCAGCTGAAGAAAGTTCAAAGCCAACACAGACAGCTCTCCACTGACGTTACTGACATGAAGAAAGAGCTGGAAGATCTCAAGAGTCAACAGACCGCACGTTCTTAAAATCACTGCGGTTTGTCCAGTTTCATAAAAACGTTATAATAACCGTGAGAGCTTCGATGCGAGACTGTTATTTCAAACGCAAACAGAAAACAATGTCATCATTTACAGTTAAATGTGCGAGATGTTCAATAAACCGCAGAAATCAAGCGGGAGTCTTACGAGTGTTTCAGCAGAGACGGAAATGAGGTCAAACGTCGATTGGTTTAAAGAAGGTGTATCTCTTTAAATGTGGAGCAATGAGAGCTTGAGTAAGTGACTATAAATCTCTGTGTATACCTGCGCCTCACATCAACAACCAGACCGAGTTCTTACAGTACAAATACAGCTGGACACTTTTGGTTTTCAGTTCCTTTACTTTTATTGAAGTCTATGTGACGCCGTTGTAACTGTCTGACGTCACAATGTCTCGTGTGATTTTGAAGGAAACATGCACAAAGCGTGAGGTCTGAGTTATTATCACTTATATCAGATTGAAGGTGTGATGTGTCCAGATGATCTAGGGATGAAAGTCTCATTTAAATCATTAAATAAGATTGACAGAACTCTCATAATTCGAGAAGGAAGTTTCTGTAAGTTTTGGCTCTTCGGTGAAACACATTTCACATTTATTTTCACACAGAGCACGGCGACACTGAATCAGTTCCATCTCTCCTCTAACATTGTGATATAAATAACGACTGTTAACTATCCAGCAAACAAACACAAGAATGGGCTAATAATTCTCTCGTAGTGCCCGTGTGTCGCTCCTCGTTTTCTTTTCTTACACATTACAAAGTGCTCGCTTTCAAAGTACAATTAAAACAAATAAAAAAGCATTCTGAAAGTGTTTTAAAAAAAAGAATGTGGCAAGAACAACACAATTTTACATCGCCGGCCCCTTATAACACTGACATCAAAGAAGAAAAGGTTGAGCTCTGCATGCGGCATGTGATTGGTCAGGTCCAGGGGTCACATGACTCTCACCCTGGTTGAGTCCAGTAGCAGTGCTTGTGTCAGTTTTGATTGTCTGAGCCAGGTCAAGCTCTGAGCGTGAGAACACTCCGTGGCTGAAGTCACAGTATCATTCAGACGTTCTGACCCGGGGCCGTTACGCGGTGGGCCCGGGACCCTGGTTCTGCTGGAGGGCCGCGGGGGGCCCGGCGGTGGGAGAACCGGCCTGAACCTGCGCCTGGAACTGTGCGAGCTGCTCGGGACTGGCCAGGTTCTTCAGGAGCGAGTTTTCCTGCTCCAGCTGCGAGTTCCTGTCAATCAGCTCCTTAATCTGCTCCTTCAAAACCTCCACCTCCTCCCGCACCGCATACATGAGGTGACTCTTCACAAGATCCTGAACACACACACAAACACAGTCACACACATTACAACCAGGACGCAAGTAAAAGTTCATTCAGAATATGAGACCGAACACATCAGACAAGACCAGTGAAACGTTAACTCTAAAAGAGCAAACCAAGAACACCTTATTTCATAATGTTAAATTAATTATTCATTTCGTTATGTACCAGTTTTTCTAAGCCTACATGCTTTTCTGATTTAGGATTAACTTTGTGTCTGGTGAGGATCTTATACTGAGTGATGAGACGTGTAACCGAACAATAGAGAATGGAAACGAGTTGAGCTCATGACAGGCTTCTGATACACATGATCTTTACATTCGTGTGTGATGTGTGCGTATTGTATGTGTGCGTGTTGTGTGCTGTGTGTGTGTGCATGCGTGTGTGTTGTGTGTGTGTGTGCGTGCGCGTGATGTGTGTGCGTGTGATGTGTGTGCGTGTATGAGAGAGAGAGAGAGAGGCAACAGGAACACAATGTTCTTCATACAGTGGGTGGAGCTGATCATATATGATGTGTTTGCCTGGCAACAGCCACATGCTAAAAACACAACACACACACATACCGAAAAAATATGTCTAAAAGCTGCCAACATAAATATTTTCATTGAGAAACCCCAGAGCATTTTCAGATCACATAGATGCATGCACATGTATCACATGACGTCTATATGATCAATAATGACATGCAGATTTAAATCCTTTAACTGTGAACGAGTGTGCAGATAACACTCATGTTCCTTCAGCTGCAGGTTTAACACATCACACGACATGAACAGAATCACATTTGCTTATGTAGTGCTGGTGATGATCATATAGAGATAAACTCACCATGGCTTGCTCGATCTTGTTGTCGATGGCCACAACACTGGCTCCTGACGAGCTGAAAACGACAAAATCACACGATTAGATTCGGTTCATTCATTCGTTTCGCTCGGATAATGTTGCGTAACCTCTGCATCCCGATTCGAACAACCGCAAACCCGAGAGACTCCATCAGATGAACACTGAGAGGCTTTCCACTGTAATACATCACGTGGTGTTTAATGTGTCGAGTTTATTTCACATGGATGTACCTGTGATCGAGTGTGACAGGTCTCGAGCTCAACACTGACGACAGAAGAGAGATGGAGAAACTCCTCAGACGATAAACACCCACGTCCATCTCTGCAAAGCCGACAAATCATTCTATTCCGCCCATAGAGAACACAAATCCACGCGCAAAAATAAAAACATACCAATGCGGAGGTATAAAAGGTCACATTGTCGATTTTGTGGGTGTTTTTCGACACAAAGGCGCTCTGAAAGAGCGCTGCTGCAGCCGCTGTATATTTGCATAGAAATGAGCTCAGCGCACGCAGGCACGCTATTGGCGGACACTGCAGGATATTAGACTAATTTATGCGAGGTTCCGCCCCCTGCTGCCGTCTCTGTGAAGTGACGCATTTTTTGTTCTCCGTCTGCAAAATGAATTCTCAACAACACAAAACAACTGCAATCACTTTATCAAGAATGAAAAGGTATAAGGTATGTCGTATTTACAACAATAACAGTAGAATGATATCTACAGATAACGTGTTTTCGTTTGCTGCAGGTGTTTCTGAAGCAGACGTGCGCCATCTGTCGGTCAGGGCATAACGCGCACTGCTTGGCACTAATAGAAGGCCCAAGTCAAAACCTTTTGTTTCATCAGAGCAGGCACCAAAACTAATTTCAAATAGTAATGTCAAGTATACAAATACAACTTTTATGAAGACTATATGTCTAGAAACTAAGGGATAGACATGTAATTTGGCCAGAACAGGAAGAATATGAACTCCATTTTAACACAAGAATGAGGAAAACCCAGACAACCCAGTTCATCTTCCGTCAGATTCGTCTCTTTATATTTGAAGCAGTTCGCTGTGCTCAAGTCCATTTACTTCCACAATTTTCAACAGGTAGCAGATGCTTTTATCCCAAAAATGAAGGAAAACAATGAAGCAATTATCTTAGAGAAGGAATAACAGATATCAGACGCACACAGACAGACTGCAGGGGCACACAGACAGATCGCAGGCTCACACAGACAGAGCGCGGACGCACACAGAAAGACTGCAAGCGCACACAGACAGAGCCCAGGGCCCGGTTGCATAAAGCACCTTAAGTGTAATTTTCTCTTAAGTGAGTCCTTACGTATACCTTAAGTTTTACTTAAGTTATTCTCCTATTGTCTTTGGTAAAGGAAAATCACCCCTTAAGTGTCATACTTAAGGGAAAAACTTAAGGTGCTTATGCAACCGGGCCCAGAAGCACACAGACAGAGCGCAGACACACACACAGACAGTGTGAGAAAGAATAACACAACACACAGACCAAGTGCAGACTGCACAGACAGACATCAGACGCACACAGACAGAGCGCAGACGCCCACAGACAGAGCCCAGACGCACACAGACAGACATCAGACGCACACAGACAGAGCGCAGACGCACACAGACAGAGCGCAGACGCACACAGACTGAGCCCAGACACACACAGACAGAGCACATATGCACACAGACAGTGTGAGAAGGAATAACACAAGAACACACAGACCAAGTGCAGACGTGCACAGACAGACATCAGACGCACACAGACAGAGCACATATTAGGGCTAGGCGATATAATGTGCGATTCTTATGCTCAGTTTCTCAATGACTTACAGTTAAATGCCGCCACATCCAAAAGCCAGAGGGCGCTCTTGCGCAGAAACTCCCAATATGGGAAACAGAAGAAGAACAATTCGTTCCAGGAAATGCCAGTGGTCATATTCTATCGCTGTTCTTCAAACCTTTTCGGGTATTTTCATGATAATAAAGTATATTTATAGTGATGTTTGACAAGTGTTGCTTTTTCAAATGTACGTTATAAATGACTCAATCTTGTAGTGATTTTAGATCGAGCAGCATTTCCTACTGATCACAGAGTTGTAGTTCACAGAAGAAGAGCTGTGCATAAAACATTGAATCGATTTCAGAATCTAATTAGACATGTATAATTAGCGTGAATCACAATATATATCGCCCAGCCCTAAGCACATATGCACACAGACAGAGCGCAGACGCACACAGACAGTGTGAGAAGGAATAACACAAGAACACACAGACATGCACAGGCAGACGTCAGAAGCACACAGACAGAGCCCAGACGCCCACAGACAGAGCCCAGACGCACACAGACAGAGCCCAGACGCACACAGACAGAGCCCAGATGCACACAGACAGAGCCCAGACGCACACAGACAGAGCCCAGACGCACACAGACAGAGCCCAGATGCACACAGACAGAGCCCAGACGCACACAGACAGAGCACATATGCACACAGAAAGAGCCCAGACTCACACAGACATTGTGAGAAGGAATAACACAAGAACACACAGACCAAGTGCAGACGTGCACAGACAGACATCAGACGCACACAGACAGAGCCCAGACTCACACAGACAGAGCCCAGACTCACACAGACAGAGGCCAGACGCACAAAGACAGAGCACAGACGCACACAGACAGAGCTCAGACGCACACAGACAGAGCTCAGACGCACACAGACAGAGCTCAGACGCACACAGACAGAGCTCAGACGCACACAGACAGAGCTCAGACGCACACAGACAGAGCTCAGACGCACACAGACAGAGCTCAGACGCACACAGACAGAGCTCAGACGCACACAGACAGAGCTCAGACGCACACAGACAGAGCTCAGACGCACACAGACAGAGCTCAGACGCACACAGACAGAGCTCAGACGCACACAGACAGAGCTCAGACGCACACAGACAGAGCTCAGACGCACACAGACAGAGCTCAGACGCACACAGACAGAGCTCAGACGCACACAGACAGAGCTCAGACGCACACAGACAGAGCTCAGACGCACACAGACAGAGCTCAGATGCACACAGACAGAGTGCAGACGCACACAGACAGAGAGCAGACACACAGACAGAGCACAGATGCAGACATACAGAGCGCAGACGCACACAGACTGCAGCAGAGTTCAGGACACAGTGTCAGGAGTGAAGAGACACTGAAATCTAGAGGACATCAGAAGATCACTGCACCTCAACAACAGTGACTCAAGTGTCTTTTCTTTATCATATGTCTGAACTAAACAACTGTCTCATGAATATTAAAACATCATTATATAAAACAACACACAGCCTTAAACAGTATGAAATATTCCAAATTTTAGGGACGGTTGTGATCTTAATCCCGGGCCGCACTAATTTAAATGTTAGAGGTGTCTTGATCGAAAACAACTTACACGGACATATGTTAAAATATGTCAGTGTGATAGTTTTGTCTCAAGACGTACACCAGTAATGTTTTTTTGTAAAAAAATGTAAAAGAAATACTGAAATATCCTAATTTAACGAAGGCCTAGTCCTGGTTTAAAATAATCCGGAAAAACTGACCCTTAAAGTTTAGATTTATTGACAAATACATTTCCCAAAGCCCACGGTGAACGAAACAGTCAATTCACACAAGAAATGAAACTGATGACGACTATTAGAAATGAAGCAAACAACAGAATGTGTGATCAAACTTCATCTGAATGAGTGTTAAATGAGAACTGATTAGAGTTCTGAATGGCGCAAGTTTTTTCTTACACTCATGTGTGTCACACAGTTTACAGCACACAAATCACCCGAAACACATCTACTGCTGCTGAGTCACTGGCTGAGCTGCAGATGCGTCGCTACGGCAACCACACATCACTCGCACACGCTCACTGCGCTCAATGAAGAATAAAGATAAATAACTGAACACACTGCTCCAGTGACTGCAATCTCTCAACCGACGAGAAATAAAAACTCTTAAAACAACAACCCCACAAATAACATCTGCATATGACAGGGCCGTGTTTTCAGATTATAAAACTGATCAAGAAGTACTGAAATCATAAAGTGCAGTTATCATTATTATTATATACGTAAGGATGTCACTTCATGTGTTCAGACAGACTGCAGTCAAATCAGAGAAATCAACTTTTGTCAGTAAAACTAAAACCACAAACCCCACACTAATACTCTTAAAGAGGAGCTTTATTCTCTTTTCTTTTAGTGAGGATAGGTTTAGAGATCTCACCTGTCTTCATCGGCACCTGTGGAGACGGCAAACGCACCATCAGCACCGCCGTCAGCCACAGAGGATCCCGTGAGACCTCCAGACGCGGCCAGACGCGGCAGTGCCAGCAGCGGGTGATGCTGCAAGAGCAGACGCTGGGCGTCCTCCAGCTGAGAGGCCGTCACGCCGCTCATCACGCCCGCCGGCGGACCCCGTCCTCCCTGCTGACCCTGTACGACCGCTCCATGCAGCGGCGGCTGCAGTCCGAAGGCGGTGGATGAGAACAGCTGGATCCCCATTGGTGGAGCGGGTGCCTGCGGGCGAGGAGACACGGCCTGAGCTACCGGTAGTCCTGGCATGCCTATGGGCAGCGGGGCAGCTCTGGGCGACACGGCGCTTTGAACGGGAGGAATCTGAAGCGGCTGAGCGGCGTTTGCTGAGATCTGGGTGTATTCCATCGGCGGCAGAGCCACAGAGACGGGGGGTTTGGTGGGGTAGCTGCTCTGCAGCGGGGGTATCTGACCCTCCGCACCGTACACCACCGGCTGCTGGGGTCTTGGAGGAGGGGCAGCATCTGTAAGAAGAACAGACTCGTGAGGGTGAGCGTGGAGTTGAGGCGGTGGGCCAGCGTGGGTCTGCTGGGCGTCTCCTCCTCCACCGCTGAGGGTGCTTCCTGATGAACTGCCGCTCGTGCTCTCGTGTTCTGAGTGAATGATGTTCTCCACAGTTCTGTGAGCGGCGGCAGGATCTCCCAGCGGGGCGTCTTTCTCATAAAACTCCGCACACGTCCAGCGTCCCTTGCGAAACGGCTCCGAGTTGGAGTCGAGTTTCACCACCCTGAAGCGGGACGCCGTGGAGGTCTGCGTTTGGGTCACAGCGGTGGACGGAGGCGGCGGCTGTATGACTGTCACCGAAGCGCCTCCGGTGTCCGGCGCGGCGCTCACGACACCTCCAGCGACAGGCGCCCCACCGCCCTCTACGACAGCAGCCTGTGCCGCACGGCCACCCGCGACCTTCGCCTGCGTTACGGGCGTTCTCGGCACAGTTTTGTGATGGCCGTGATGATGGTGAGCGTGATGATGGATGCCGTTCACCATGTAGCCCTGCTGGCCGTGATGCATCACGGGCTCGTTGGGCGACACCACTCCGGGCGTCTCGCCTCCGTGCAAACTGTTGAGCGTCTCTTCAGAGGAGCTCCTCTCAGGGACGCCCGTGTCCGTGGCTCGAGAGACCGACACGTCGAGGATGTCGGAGGACGAGAGGTCCTCGGTGTGCGACTCGTCCATGTCGTCGTAACTCTCGGTGTCGTCTGCGATGCTGTTGTTGGCGCTGGCGGACACCTGCGCGGGCAGGACGCTGGTGATCTGGAAGCCGCTCTTCTTCTTGACCTGCGCCCCGGCGCTCGGGATGCTGAGGCTGTGCGGCGGATGATGTGGTCCGGGCGATGAAGAGCCGGCGGGCGTCTGGTGTTCGTCTGCAGGTGCTGCGCCGGTGTTGCTGCCCCTGCGGCCGGTGAACACAGACGGGTGGGACATCCTCCTGCTCCCGGGGGTCTCGCCACTGGGCTCCGGGTGATGCATGCGGCGAAGCTCGCCCCTCTGCAGGTAAATACAGGTGAGAGCTGGCGGACTCCGTGCTATGACGTCATGTGCGGCGCTAACCCCCCATTAAAGAGACAGCACGCGTTTACGATCAATAATATCAGCTGTGCGGCAGGCTAACGTTAGCTAGCTCCCGGTTAGCACGTCAACTGGTTAGTCTTCACAACACAAACTCTATCCGTCAGCATCACGTATCCTGATGTAAAAACACGTACGCGCGGGTTTATTGGTGTCACGCGCGCGAGCTAAAGCTCAGTGCCGGTGAAAAAAGAACATAAACAGTCGACGTCACCTTCATGACATCTGAAGCGTTTATATCGCGCTGAATAATGACTCACGGAGCTGTTCAACACTCTCGTGTGGTGATGAAGATCCGCTGACGACGATGATGATGATGATGATGGGGATGGAATGGCTTCATTCGCAGGTTTGCTGTCTCATCCTCTCATCACAGTTCAGCTCTTAGCCGCGGCGCTAACCGACGAGCTAGCAGCAGCAGTTGTGACGACACCGCGGGGGCGGGGCCGCCGCGCACACGACACGCCCATCGTGAGACGGCGGCTCCTCGCTGATCTGAGATCAGACATGAACTGCGCACTATGCGGCACGAGCGGCTGATATCAGACCAGGATTAAAGAATCAAATTCAGAGTTCGCACACACTATACTCTTCTGAAGCATCAGCAACAGACACAAAAACACAATTCAAATAAAAATGGACAAATTAAGGAAAATTGACCAATATTTAACAAGTATTACCTAAAATACCCTTGTACACATCTACAAAACTGCTTTTGTAAAGGTTCCATTGAACGCAACTGTGTGTCTTTGTCTCCACATTATAGTTGTGTAACAGAGATGTCATTTATAGTCATTATAATGTGAAATACTTTAAATCCTCTTTACTTTGATGTTCTCATATCGCCTATTTGTCTATCTCGAAATATGTTTGTCTTTAATTTTATTATGCACCAATACAGACTGACACATATGCACATCTTTGTTGCTTGCACATTGACAAAAACCTTCTATTCTATTCTCTTCCATTTCGTGAAATGAAATGAATGTGGCAGTTGTTGTATTTTGTTGCAGTTATGTCGCCCTCTAGTGTGATATTAGAGAACAGCATTAACGATATTTCCTTATATGGTGGTGTGTATTTTGTTTATTTCTGATGATTGTATGTGACTTCTTCAAGCATTTTTGTTCTGTTGACTATTTCTATAAATTGTACTTTGCGTTTAATTGTGTAAGAGCAGTTAAAGTTCATCATGAATTTATATATAATAGATTTATGCATAGGCGTAATTTGCGGGTGGGACATGTCCCCACTACTTTTTGCGTAAAAAAAACAATGAACGAGTGACATTTTTAGTCACAGAAATAAACTGTTTTTAAGTGTAATGCACCGCAATAACCAAGTGACCTCCCCCAAATGACAGTTTGGGAACCACGTATCTGTAGTCGAAAAGCGGAGTAGCCGATGGACGGACCGCCCACTATATATGGTCAATATTTCGAACGAGTTCTTACAGAAACAATTTACTAAAGTATTGTTTTTGTCGTCTTTGTCCCCACCACTTTTCAAAACAAAGTTACGCCACTGGATTTATGTAACATGGAACACTCCACGATATGCTGAAATACACAAACTTTAGGACTGCTATCCGATTGTAAATGTATGTTTCAGCTGCTTCCTTGTGAACAAAAACACTCCCGTAAAAATGTGCATGTTTGTTGACGGGATTATGTAAAATTCATCTGTCAGCTGTGACAACAAACAGCATCATCACGTTCTCTGAAAAATGTACAAGATATTTCTGTCAGAGGTATTATAATGTAAAAATGAATAAAACAAACACAACAGATCACAATGACAAACCTCAGCCACGATTTGTTTACGAGAATTGTATGGCACACATCTCATTTTATTAATCACAACCTGATCTTCCATACACAATACTTTTCCTTGTAAAAGATTTGCTATATCACGCCTTCTATACATTCATAACTTTGTTTTTTTATGCTACGCTGTCTCCATAATGAGTTTAGTGTTAAGCTACAAAAATTCATAAGCTTGAAAAACTGAATTTAAAAATAAATGATCTGTACCCATACTTTAAATTTTCTTCATTGATGAACATGTGAAGAGGTTCTCATGTTCATCAAAGAGCTCATGTTAAGTTGCCGTCACGATTAAGTGTTAAACTCGTTTGTTTGGTGCTGTGAAGACAGAAATGAAAGCACTTCCAATTCCAGGAAGGTTATCGTCTCATTTATTTTCTTATGTACAAACATGAGATCACTTTATACAAACTTTACAGAGAGTGAGATCGGACTAGTTTGGAAAAAGCAAATATAATCAAAATCAAAAAAGTTTTTCTTTCACATTTCATAAGACTTTCTACATATGTACACCTTCTTCCAGTCACATATATTCAACACAGAATTTCCAAAAATAAATATCTGACGTTCCTCAGAGAACTCGGGAATGACAGATGAGAAATCTTCATTCTATCTCTGTGAAGCGTGCAAACATGGCTTTGCGTACAGCATCTTTATATGTATCTGAAGCAGAGAGAGTGTAGTTGCTTCCTTTAGTGCCCAAACCAGCTCCCTTCGTTCTTAACTGAGCCTGTAAGACAACAAAACACAGTCACGTCTGTCAATGACATACCTCAGACCTGCCAAAACTAACCACACTTAATGTTTTCATGACAGTTGCTTTTATACTCATGTCAGACATAGTTTGCTTATGAATCACATGTACATAGAAAAAGAGAAAATGTAAGTCACAAAGTCAACATTTACTCTCATTTGTTGCA
The DNA here is from genome assembly GCF_024868665.1 of Triplophysa rosa. NCBI lineage: Eukaryota > Metazoa > Chordata > Actinopteri > Cypriniformes > Nemacheilidae > Triplophysa > Triplophysa rosa. The sequence goes on along the minus strand of NC_079896.1, from coordinate 930,488 downwards.
TGTGGAGTGTGTTATTTCTGAACCAGCTAGTGTTTTTTAATATACTTACAGACACCACCTACAGTGCAAATACATCACAAGATGTGCATGAAATGTGACCTTAATTAAACAAGCAAACGCAATGCTTTATAGACATTTTGAATTTGAGTCGTACCTCGATAGGTGTTGTGATGCCCTGCTGATTTCTGCCCAGACCTTTCCCTTCCTTCCAGCCCATGGCCTGAAGCATCTTATTACCGATATTATCACTGTTCAGTCCGTCTTTAGTGGGCTGTTCATAATTCCTGCAAGGTACAAAATTACACCCAATTAAATTTAGGACAATCGTGTTGAAAGCATCGCTTACACAGTTTGTTGTGTTCTGGTTAAACTGATGTTGTCATCTAGAAAATGAAAGGCTTGAACTCACACTACTGGTGTTGGCTGGGTAAATTTCCTCTTCTTTGGGGCGGGGGGTTCAGGAATGCCGTATTTCTCTCTCCTCTCAGCTGCTCGGTCTCTATACTTCATCTGTTTAGTGAAAAACAAAAAGAGACGCAAATAAGATATAAAGAGAAAGAGTGAGTGAGTGAGCGAGCGTGCGTGCGTGCGTGCGTGCGAGCGAGCGTGCGAGAGAGAGAGGCGTCTAGCACAAACCTCGGTTTCTTTCCTCTCTAACTCCTCCAGCTCAGCTTCACTCAGTCTGGATCTCCTCATCACCTCCAGGTTTTGCTGGAGAAGAAAAACACTTATGAGCAAAAACAGCAGATTTCGAAACATTTTGGGATGAAACTACGACTGGCTGTTGCCCGTTGAAAACATGTCCTCTAATGGCATCTCGATGGAGCTTCATGAAATTCTGAGTGTGTTTTTAAGATTGGTGTGAGCGGGTTTAATACCTTGTGCAGGTCTGAGAGCTGTTGGTGGCGGATCAGACCCTCTTTATTGGGGAACTGTCTCCTGCACAACAGACACGCCATCTTCTTCCAGTCTGTCAGTTTATCCTCTTTATCATCTCCATCTGCAGCTTCTTCTGGTTCACTGTCACCACTGTACGCCGCCACCAACCCCCCCTTCATCACAACAAGAGTCTGTTAATAATCCACCCGCCCGCCTACTGCATCACATCACAAACACTGACGTCACACTCCACTCATTTAGACCCTGTCCACACTAAACTTCTTCTCTCAGTTTCGGCCTTTCGTCCACACTGAGATGGCGTTTTCGTCAACGAAAACAGAGCTTTACGAAAACGCACTAGAAAGTGGATACATTTGAAAACGCCGTTTTCATGTACTGTGGATGAGGAAAACGGAGGGGTTTAAAAACGATGACGTGTTTTCCTCATGGGACGCAGTTGATTCGCTGCTCTCCTGTTTGACAGCATTTATGTCAGTTCGTGCATACTTTAGATTGCATTTTAGGAGACGGAATATTTCATTAGGCTACTCGAAGTTATTGTTAAATTTCACATTCACTTTTCAGAATCAGAAAGAGCTTAATTGCCAATTTGTCTTCGTGACAGAAGCTGCCAGTAGTGTTGTCACCATACCAAACTTCGGTACCAGTCGGTACTAAATGTGACGATACTTGCATTTCCCGCTATCATTTTGAGCGCTGTTGAACAGATTATGAAAGACCTCTGATTGGCTATTGTGTTTCTGAAGTCATCGGATATGTCTTTGAATGGCTCCTTACCGAGCGCTTGCGCAACAAAACCCGGAAGCGCGTGAAATGATCATTGCATCACACTCTCTACCGAGCGCTTACACAGATCCACACGGAAGCGTTTGGTTTTTACTTTGATAGATCTACTAGTGTAGACTCAGTCTTAGACACTCTGCGTTAAATTCATTTATTAAAGCAACACTTTGTAGTTTTTTTTTGTTCAAAATCATGTCTCTAAAATGATTTCAGAGGTGGAATAACTCTTAACTGGATGAATTCTACTGCCGCTGCTACCTGAGCAGCCTCACAGCAGCCACAAGCACACACTGTAAGTTCTGTGTTGGGGTCGATACACAGTCCCGCCCATCCCCTGCCTCCGGAAGAGTGCGATATGGTTTCCAAACAACATTTCTGTATTCGCCGGTTCCATCCGTTCAGTCAACACATTCACGTGCATTGCGCTGCCCACGGCGAGGCTTACACAGCGACGTTATTTATAACACTGGTAACAGACAATTGCGCTTATCAACCACATGGGGGAGCCGTGAGCAAAAGTTCTATAGTGTCGCTTTAATGTGCATGTGTGATTTTTTTCACCTTTGATGAGGAGCTCTCTTCTTCTGTGGCTTTAGATGCTTCTGTTACAAGTCTCTCCAGAGTTCCTGTCTGCACACACACACAAGCAAACCAACAGAGACGTGAGCGATGTGCTCAAAACACCCGCTCTGTTCCGCTCAACACAGTGTGGCGTACCTTCTTCTCAAAGAGAGTGAAACCGGCATCTGCGGCGGCCGCTTCTCTTCTCTCCTCTTGACTGATGGGCTGGAAGCTGCTTCTGAAGTTCTCCTTCTGTTTGTTCAGACTCTTGGCCCAGCGCTCCATGTCCTTGGCGATCTGACGCACAGAGACACACACAACGATACTATCAAATCATTACAACTCAACTACAATTAAAAAAAACTGAGTTTTGTTTGCACTAGCATCACTCATAGGTGTATTTCAATAAGATGATGATGTGATGTCACCTGTTGTGCGGTTTTGCTCTTGGGTTTCTCTTTCTTCTCTTTGCTTTCTTTCAGAGTGGAGGATGCAGAAGCAGCTGCGTTTTGACCGGAGTCTCCCGCAGGCATATACGTCTGCTTCTCACTGTCCCAGTACAGATACTGCTGCGTCTGAGAGTTATAATAATACTACACACAACAACACCACGCCATCAATTCACTCGTTCACGCGCTGAACAGTTACACTCAAACAAGACTTCACGAAGAGTGACGTACATGCGTGTTTGGGTCATAGTACAGGCCGGTACTGGGGTCATAATAATACCCGGATGATTCATCGTACTGATAGGATGACATGTCTGGGACAGCTGGAGAAAACCAGTCACAGAGAGAATTAGAAAATGACTTCTGACATACTGCCTTCTGATTGGCTGGGGTGGATTTAGTGATGGATTCTTACCCGTCGGGTTATCCTGAGAGGTCGCTGCGGCCGTCGCCGTGGCTACAGAGGCTGATAGAGATGAGACGGTGGCAGTGCCTGGGATCTGTTGGGCTTTGCCTTCAACCTGCGACGCATGACACAAATGAAGCGGCTCGTTAGAATGAAGAGTTCCACTAAAACAAAAGCTAAATAAACAGAATGAAGATCTCACCTGAGTAGTTTGCCTGATGATATGAGGCTGATAAACCTGAGCGCTCTGAGAGATCACGACTCCGGCAGCGGTGGAAAGAACTTTCACTCCAGGCGCAGCTGAACACAAATGTATATCATAAACGCATGGTAAAGCTGACCGATCCTATCAGGTCAAAGGTCAACTGTCCCTGTGGAGTTCTGCCGTTACCTCCGAGTATACCGTTGGCCTGAGAGGGATCTGCAGCGCCGGCCTGCTGCTGATAATACGCCTGATACTCCTAAACACATCACATCAGTCCACATCAGTAACCCCACATCATTCCCATCCCATCTCTAAACAGCCAGTGTAAGTGCAGTGTGATGTTGACCTGTGAAAACGGCACATAACCTTCCTGTAGATAACTGTATTCCGATGTGGGCTCTACACTCTGCTGAGGCTGAAAAGTAAACAGCAGTCCATTACACCGGCCGTGCGGTTTTCATTTCACACGCTTACAAAAGACTGCTCATACCTGACTCGAGGACCACTGAGCGGCCGCGATAGCCGTGCTGGCAACAGAAAAGGCACTGACACGGTTTCCATCTGGCAATAATAAGTCCCTGACAATGAAACGAACACAGCAGTGTGTTAGAAGCACCTTCAATTATTCATTCTCGGAAACACTGCTAACAGTAGACACATACTTGCGGGCGCTCTTGGCGTAGTCAACGCCAATGGTCTTGCCGTCCAGTTTGAGCGGAGGCTGTAATCCCTGCAGGATGGTTAAGAGCTGTGACGCTTCCTGCCAAACCACAAACAAAACGCGTCACAGGACAGCTTCGTGATAACAGAGGAACGACCGGACATCTGGAAACAGGCTGTAGTTACCAGCGGAGAGGACAACTGGACAAAAGCAAATCCTCTGTTGTGACCCGTCAGTTTGTCTTTAATAAGACGGATGTTGCCGGGCGAGAGGTTGGCGTAAGGGGCGAGTGATGTCAGAATGGCTTCAACAGTCGAGTGAGGTGCGATGTTTCTCAGGATAATAGCTGGTAACACAAGTATCAAACTTTAAGAACACCGTACACTGGCCAATGTCAGCGTTATATGTTTAATATGCCAGTAAAACATCCGTACTGTCACCGTAGTAATCACCGCTGGCTTGGGTTTCTGTAGATCCTGTGGTGTTACTGGACTCAGATTCTGATGACAAACACAACATTTTGCACCTTACGTTACACAAAACATCATACATCTTCTCTGATGAACTTCGACTCTGGTGTTAACGTGTACAACTGGATGCTCGAAATGTGGATTTGTTTCTACACAAACGCATTGTTTTGCGTCAGAAAACACGTGCTAGAGGGACACTTCAGCCAAAAATGAAAATTCTGTCATCGTTTACTCGCCTTCGAGTTATTCCAAATCTCTTTCTCTGTGTCCATCAGAACAAAGACATTGATACACATCTTTCACATTTTTGGGTGCAGTATCACTTTAAGAATTCTATTTAAGATGATGAGGCACTGTTTGAGACCTCATTCAATGGCATTAGAAGGTAAAACAGTGAAAGTCATCAACATCTGAGATGGCATGAGGGTGTGTAAAACGAAAGAATGTTTGTGTTGTTGTTTTAAATGGGTTTGGTACGGTGATTAAACAATTCGGCGGTAGTGTAAAAATGAAATGATGTCTGACAGGATCACTCACCTACTTTAGCAGCACCACACCTGAAACACTTCAGTCTCCTCCGGAAATTATACAGACCGCACTGAAAACCAACAATCCCAGAGATTTTCATGCATAAGACAACGAAGAAGCGCGACATCAGAATAAAGCTGCGACAACTCACCGAATTGCAGAGCCAGTCTTCAAACTTGTGTCGGTTGTTGCTGTAGTGCATGGCCACAGTCTTGCCTTGAATGCTCAGCAGTTTCTGGAAGAACAAGACAGATTCTTGGTCATTTCCTCTCCTGAGAAGGTTTGATCTCAGCCCAAGAACAACCACATAAGCCACGAAGGTTTAGGGTGAGGATCGCCCGGGAGAGTTTACGTGTATGTGCATGTGTGTGTGTGCGAGATGATGATGTTTGTGTGTTTGGGACCCGGGTGTCCGGATGGGGCCGGAACAGAGTGTCAAGCAGTCCTTTTCATTCTCTTACCACATAAAGCCAGACTTCTTTTAGTTTTAAACAACATTCACAGAGCTTTACTCATAATTCTGACACACACAAATGATTTATGATTATCCTCCCTCTTTAAGATCAATCCCGTTTTCTCAGAGCTCTGATAAGTTTAACATGACTTAAAGTCAGATCATCATCCATCAAATCTGCGGCTCTGGTCCAATACTGTCTGCTGGGGCAGCAACTGTTCTCTTATCTCTCACTGTTTTGCATGATTCCCCAGAGCAAAAGCTAGACTTTGTGATTAGGAAGCAACCTGATTGGTCTCCATCCATCGGGTAGCATCTTGCAAGTGATAAAACTCCACGAAGGCGAAACCTCGGCTTATACCTAGAGAGGCATTCAGATATACAGACGGGAGGTGTGTTAGTTGAAATGCTTCAGTGGTACAACATTCAAACTCTGTCACAAACTGCTTCGTGACCCCCATCGACCCGCAGAGGTCAAAGAGAGGCGGCGGGGGACTTCCCGGGGAGCTTTTACCATAGCAACAGACCCTTCTAGAACATTCTCCTACTTACTGCATCATCAATAAAAAACTAAACAAACAGTCAGGAGAAAAACTAAGCGGACCGGAGAAACCACACGATTATAATAACCTACAGACAAAAACTTACCTGAGAACAAAAACAAAACAGACTTTATTCAGGTCCGTGCACGTGTGAAACGGCTCTAGATCTGCTAATATGTTGCTATGGCAAAAGGCGTTTGAGAGGAAGCAGGTTGGCCCAGTGGACACAGGTTTGTTTGTGGGGAAGAAAAGATCCGCGGTACATAAGCCTCACCTGTTCTCTTTTTCATCAGACGCACATCCATCGGCTTGGGTCCCTCCAGCTGGTCAATCGCCGCTCGAATCTGTGGATTTAGACCGAATACTAACTTTAACTTACAGGTGATCGGAGCCTCTTGAATCGGTCTTAATCTTCAGCAAATGCAAAAGGTTTGACAGGAGAATGCAAACTCACATCAGCCTCTGTGGTGTTCATGGGCAGACCTCGGAGCATGATGGTCTTGCTCTCTTTCTCATCGGCCGGATCGCCTCTGTAATCGTGTTCAGAGTAATCTCCATCGGAGTGATGACCGTCATCAGACCCGTCGCTGCCGCGACGTTTCCTCCCTCGCTGTTTCACGGGACGGGACGAGAGTTAGCGCCGGCCTGTGCCAAAACCTCAGATAACCACAGAACGTATGAAGCGGCGCTCACCTCAGGGCTCTCCCTGTTCCAATACCGCTCATTTCGTTCACCATCGTAACGGCGATCCTCGTTCCAGCGATGCGAATCGTAGCCACGGTCGTCGCGATCGCGACGGTCTCTGCGATCGTCGTCGCGGGACTGCTCTGAGCCGTACCTGCCGCTGCGTTCCGTACGGCCAATCCTAGATGAAATCAAACGACACGTGTCATCTATCAACAAACACTGGAATTAAACACTGGAATATATATATACCTCGTATATAAAACTTACCGTTTATCTGCACCCATCCTTGTATCCCAATCCTCCGGAGAAACACAGACAACAACATCAGCACAACATTCCTTCATCTTGTACTTTATTTATGTGGTGGCTTCACAAAACTTTGAAAGATATGTAGATAATAGTTGTGTATTGTTCACACAACATAACTGCATAACAACATGCTGTCTCGGATTCCAGTGAAAGCAATGCCTCTGTCTAGACTTTATGGCATTTGAATTACGAACGTCTTGAAATGGATGACGTAAAAACAACAATACACAAAACAATGTGTTAGACGTGACGTTACATAAACTGTGCTATGATTGTAATGTCATTGCACATTCATAAATACGCATACACAACACACTAACGTTCATTTATACCATGGTCTTTTTGAATACTGGATTCTGATTGGCTGGAAGGTGTGCATTAAAACCCTTTAACGCACAGGTAGCTCCAGTCAGTTTGATTACATTTGAAATTTAACTGACAAAATCACTGTCATCTTCACCTATTTGATCTAAAATTTCACTGTAAACATCAATAAAAGATTTAACTTGGCAAATGACCGTGGTATAAGCGGGATAATCCACCGCTAGCCGTGCGTTAAAGGATTTTAATGCAATTCGCAGAGGCAACCTGGCCTCCACGTCGTGCATTAAAACCCTTTTAGCTGTGGATTATCCCTTACTTAACCAATCTGTGTAGCGTGGCGTTTACAAAACACACCAATGTACTTTCAAGATTACCACGGTGGGGTTTAATGTTCTCTGAAGAACACGAGAGCACATCAAAATGGAGACTGCCGTCGGGTTGTCGTTTGAAAAGGCGCCAGTTTTACCTGAAACACCACAAACTTACCAGATATACTTTGACGAAACGTTTCAACCAAACACTTCTCAACTTCTGAGAGACGTTAAGACAGAAAACGAATCCTTTCTTAGCGAAAATGAATCTGTCCGCCGACTCATTCGATGTCATCTGCGGGCAAAATGGTCTACAACCTTCTCCTTCCCAGAATGCCTAGCGGTGTGCAGACGTACGCTGACCGCTGCATTGTGGGTAATGTAGTATCGTGATCTTATAAAGTTCGTTTTTATTTTTTTTTAACAATTCAGAGATAACAATAATGAAATACAACTTTGCATACACTACATAAAATATACCAAAAATACATGCAAAGTCATCTGAACATATAGAAGACAAGGAAGAAGAAAAAAATAAAAACAAGTATTTTAATCATAGTACATGAAAGACCTCGTCGTATCTCTTCAAAATAAAAATACATTTTTGTTATTAATTACTCTTAGTGATTTAATTAAATCTTCTACTTCACATAAGAAGTCTATAAAAGTAGGTATTTTCTTAAGAAACATTTGTTTGTGAAAATAGAATTTTGCCACAAGGATAAGAAAGTTAACAGTAGATTCTAAAGATTTGTTTTGGTTTTCAAAAAAGCAAATAATATCCTTAATGTGTAAATTACAGTCCATATTAACTTTAGAAAAGCAATAGAAACTCAAGAAAAGTGATGAAACATTACATGAGAAAAAATAAATGACAACGAAAGTTCGTTTGTCTTTGCACGTGGGACAGATGATGTGACGTGAACTTGACAGCTAAAAGGCTCAAATCCAGTTCAAACCTTAAAGCTTCTCTTGTAAAGAAAACTTAACCATTCATTATGTTTGAAGCTTGATTTCACGCCTACTCAAATGTATTATAACACGTTTAAAAACAAGTGCTGAGAAAGCACCAAAACCAGAGTAGACAGCTGCTCAAGATTTTCTTAAGGTGCACAATATGAGATACATTGAGAAGAACGTACAATTGTTAGGGTAAGGGTACACTTAACGTTTAAAAATAAAAATCATATGCATCAGTTATGCAGTTGTGTTCTCGTAACTATGAACAACAGAAACTCGTTTATTCTGCTGAAAAATAGAAACTCGTTTATTCTGCTGAACAATAAAGATCTCCCTGAGGGGGAAAACGTCCACTTTAGAGGTGTGGTTTCTCTTGAATTCATATCAGCGTTGTAAAATTCGTCATTAGCTATTCGTTTTTGCTAATCAGTTCATTCATTTCAATAAATGATTCACTTTTAAAAAATCGAATAGTCACACGATCGTTTACGTTTCTTATGGTGGTAAAACCCTTTTAAATAGTAACTGTTTATCGGTATGCTATTGATTAGATTATAAATGGAATGCGGGAATTGATGTGCGAATCGATTTAAGAATTGTTCAAAAGAGCCGACTCCAAAGATTCGGTCATGTGCGTTTCTTTCTCTGTGATAGAAAAGCAGCGGCGCTGCTCCTCAGAGTCTTTCACAAACGTGATGCTACACACGAACACGCAAACTTTATAAAGGAAGAAAAGTTTGTGGTCATTTTTGTAACATGTTGTTTTATCCGTCACACTTCAAAGTTGACACTCGTGGAGTTGATTTATGCGTTCACGGATGAAGATGTAGAAAGAATGACAGGTGAGTCTCTCATGAGTCATATTCAGCCATTTAAAAAGAAAACATTCTTACAGAAACTACAGTTAGTGTCTCTGGAGATAAAGCATACTTTTATGATTCCTACACGAGGATATTTACATTATTAGCCTACTGCAGCTTTAAAGAACATTACCATGACACCAGGACCAAAAACATGATTTAAATAAGTAAACAGAACGACAGCATGGTGAAAACAATGGTAATAACATGTTAAGAGTTTAGTTTTATTTAGTTATTTAGGACGAACTTGTCACATGTCTTCGGTTAGTTCTTCCAGGGAATGTTTTCGAGGCTCCTAAACCGTTTATAGTGAAATGAAACGAATCGTTATGTTAATGCAGAACAGCAATGTTTTTTCTTTTGTCTATGTTTAGCTGTCATTTGAATATTGTTCTCGAGTCAAATAACTAACTGTTTTCAGGTCAGTCTCTATGAAGCCTATTGTTTTGCGTATGTTTTGCGTAATATGATCAGTGAAAGATGCAACTGAAAACAACAGCGTTCTTCATAATATAAGAATATTTGACCAATAACTTGAATATGAACAGCAAGTTTCAGATCAACGTGTGTAGAAATGTTTAAGTGAAATGCTTGGATGTTGCAACAAATCCACGTTTTTACTCTTTTGAGTCACATTAGAATCACCGTATTTTTAATTAATTCATTACTTTATAAATAACATAAAAAGTGACACGACATGTCGTTTCTCCACCACAAGACAACACAACACAACACAACACAACACAACACAACACAACACACAGAGATACATAAGACAAAAGTAACTGTACATAATTATCTTCAATAGACCAAGAAAAAAAACTATAAGAACTAAGAAAATAGAACAAAAAAACAAACTAAAATAAGATGTAGTCATCATGAAAAAGTGCCTGTACAGAAATATCACATCTGTAATATCTGTAGATGTAGTGAGCGGCTCATTAGATTGTCATTCTCTCTCATCAATGTTTAACGTGTGCTCAGAGACTCTTTCCTGGTTTTAGTCAACTATTATTCCACACTTACAGAAAATAACCCATCTGTAAAGTTCAAGTGTATTCACAAGTACACAAGTTCACAAGTTCTTTGTGCGTTAAGTATACTAATATTATTACACGGCTCGTTGGAACGCTTGATTCTGATTGGCCAGTCGCAACATTTGCAGGTCCGTTATTCCCAGATAACAGCCGCTCAAAACTAATAACACACGGTAACCCGGATGATTTTTCTCATGTGGCAAGTAGCCGTGTAATAAGCGGGATAATCCCTTACATAAATCCCGACAGTGTGATCAGGAGGCGACGAGAAGCGGAGGGTCTTGTATCACTCTGAGGGGCCTTATTTCGCGATTTCCTCTTCCGCGAGGAAAAGCCGTTTACTTTCGGTTTTAAGGTAAGAAATGGAATTCAAATGTCACGAACAGTTAATTTGGTTTAATCATTTGTAAATATAAGACATTTATATTTAATTTGTCAAAAAAGCTGTCAAAATGATTTGCTGCATCGGGTTACCGTGTGTTATTAGTTTTGAGCGGTTGTTATCTGGGAATAACGAATTTGCAAATGTCGTGACTGGCCAATCAGAATCAAGCATTCCAACGAGCCGAGTAATAATTCTGCGATAACAACCGGCTGCCTGTACTTTATCCCTTACAGAATGTACTATTGTCACGTTAAGTTTACTTCTGAGAAGCGGATCAAAAGTAGAAGTTTACTAGTAAGCACACTTGAATAGAGTTCAGTTTTTGTTTGTTTTGTAAGGTGAACTGCTAATGCATTTGTGTGTCCTTTTTGTGGCTACATGATTCTGCTTTCAGCTCCTGTTTTGTACTCAGAATCTCCATCATGGTCCAACATCACCAACCAAACAAACCAGAACCAGACTTGTGACAGCAGTGAGAACTTCAAATATTTGGCCTACACCATCACATACAGCGTGGTGTTCCCCATCGGACTCATCAGCAATGTCGTGGCTTTGTTTGTATTCTTTTGTCTCACGAATAAGAAGTCGGCCAACACAGTTTTTATGACTAACTTGGCCATTTCAGACATTGGCTTTTCATTGACGTTGCCCTTGCGTTTGGTTTATTACTTCCGAGGCTGTCACTGGGATTTCCCGGACTGGCTTTGTCGCTGGTGTGTCTTTTCCTTTTACGTCAATCTTTACACCAGCGTTCTGTTTCTGACGGGACTCAGTGTGTTACGCTACATCGCCGTGGTTCACCCCATTAAAAACCGCACTTTGGTCACTGTACGGCGGGCCAGCGTGGCGTGTTTGGCCATCTGGATCTTCGTGTCCTGTTTGTCGTCACCTTTTCTCATGACAGGTACGATATGGCGGCAGAATAAATTGCGCTGTTTCGATCCTGGAAACGACACGTCCTGGAATCGCATATTTACTCTGAACTATGTGGGGGTTTCGTTTGGATTCGTTATTCCTTTCATCACAATATTAGTCTGCTACAGTTGCATTATCCACAAACTCGCAATGAGAGGGAAAGATGTCAATTTCAAGAGGAACATCAGGCAGCGCTCGGTGTATTTGATCGCAGTGGTGCTCAGCACGTTCCTCGTGTGTTTTCTGCCGTATCACGTGGTGCGAACGGTTCATCTCCACGCGGTGGTGTCAAAGAAGCCCTGTCCGCTCGTCGAGATGTGGCGGAAGGTTCTGGTGGTCTCTCTCTGCATGGCGGCGTCCAACAGTTGCTTCAATCCTCTGCTGTATTACTTTGCAGGAGAAACCTTTCGCTCAACCCTTCGCAGAGGGTCAAACAAGGGAACGGTCAGTTCCAGCACCACCTTCAATTTGTCTTTTCGACGTCAATTCGCTGACACCTCGCAGAGACACCGAAGCTACAAGGCCGCCAGGCAATGCTGTAGAGACCCCGCAGACCGCAGCGGCCGGGCCGAAAACAAGGAGAAGCAGATTGGGTCAAGCAATGCAAACCTTTGGAACTGCATTACTCTGAATGTTAGAGAATGAGGGGGAAAGGTCATTAGCACATCATCACAACAACCCTCACTGCTTAAATCAGATCCCAGCTCAAATACTTCTCAAGACAGCAAATCACAGACGAGACGGAAATGGGAGGCTAAATTCAGTGGAACATTGGGTGGAAGTTTGTTTACTCTCATCAGTCTGTTTGATAGAAGACAGGATGAAAAGGTCAAATTAACTCTCACAGTGTATTTATAATCCACATTTTGAGAGTTTCTTAACACTGGCAATTTTTCCGTGTTGTAAATAAACATTATTATATCCCATCATTATTGGCAAGCCATGTATTTATTAAATATCTCCTCACTGTGTAAAAGCATCAATACAAACTCTACTAGAATACATTATATACAGTATATTAGAAATGACATGTCTTCCCTCGGTGTTGTTCTACATTAATGGAGTGAAATCTGCGGTTTACTGATGAACTATATTTAACAATAAAATAGCATGTACAATCAACAACTCTGTGTGTTTAATGCTGTGTTAGTGTTGTTGTCATCACATTACTTCTGCTTCATGTATATCACATTGAAAGATCAAGCGTTGTGCAGTGGATTGTGGGATACATCATCTAGTGCATTGTACAGTCAATACTGTATATTAATACATGTACTGTAAAAGGTCCTTTGAGTATCGTGTTCATTCTTCAGAATAAGATTCTTGATTTCATAGACTGCACATGCACAAATACTCCATGCAAAATCTCAGTCACACTGTAAAAAAACAGACATTTTCTGTAAACTCGAAAAACAGCAATATACCGTAAAATTAGAGGATATATATTAAATTGTTTTCCCCATTTTTCTTGTAAATGTGTTTTCTTTTTCTGCAATTTTATCGTTTTGACTATATTAAAAAAAATACATTAAAAATCTGTATTTTACATTGGAAATCTGTAAGAAACAAATGTATAGTGCAATGCAAGTCGCTTTGGATAAAAGCATCTGCCAAATGTGTAAATGTAAATGTATGGAGTCGGTGTTAAATTGTGCCTTTATTTACACTGGTTTATTTTGAGAGCTCTTCCAAGTAAACAGGAATAGATCTGCGAGATTAGGAGTCATCTCACATCATATTTTCTTTGTAGAAACAGTGGACAACCTAACCGGAGAGAAAATAACTGAGGCACATCTCATCTCAATATTATTGGCCACAACGCTTATGAAAAACAAAACAAAACTTCAATCAAGTCTGAATAATTCATGGCCTGAGTTCAACATAATGTGGACGTGAAAACACTGTACATCTGCTGCTGAAGTCATTTGTTAAAGATGCTGTTTACCCACATATCTTTCTCTCATTCTGATGTTTAGGAGTATGAAAAACAAGATTGCTCCATTTTGGAAGGAACACAGGTGTTGAAATGTTGCAGAGTTTATGCCTATACTTGGTGTGCAAATGTTTGGGATGCCAATGAGACTCTTAGCAGGAATGCTTTTCATTCAGGAATAACGTGAGAAAGTTCAGACCCCTCAGGGCCCCAAAGCGAAACCTGTTTCTGACAGTGAAGATAAAGATGCCTTCACTATACTGAATATAAGACAGACCAAACTCACAAGAACTTCAACTGCATTTCATAAGAAAGCAAACAGAGGTGTTCATATGAGATGCTCAACAGCTGTTGGACGCTTCAGAAGAAACTGCATGAAAACAAAAAAACCTAACCGAATATAACTGGCCCAGAAATATCTTAAAATATAGCAGTGTCATTGTTTTGTCTCGAGATGCACACCTGTAATGTATTCTTCTAAGGCATTTTTATAAAAGCGACATAAAAATCTTAATTCAACCAAGGCATGGTCCTGGTTTAAGATAATCCCTGGCCAGGAAACCACCCTATGATGTTTACCGTTTGTTGACAGAGTTGAGATGGCCATTGATGTGTGTTTACAGTATCTGACCATTAAAGCATGCTGACCAGATATCACAGATCCCTCAAACTGCATCATCATCCAAAGCTGTTCAACAAAATCAAAAACACGACTCCTGAAAGATTGAAGCCTGTACAAGGTTACAATTACTACCCGAGATATATTTTTATTCTCTGCTACTTGTTTTCAATCTAAAAAAATGTCTTGTATATTCCAGCAGATCTTCACATTAACGTTTGCTGTAGTTTTTGCCGCAGGTTTGCCAGTAATTTACTGTAGATTTGATTACTACTTCATTTTTCCTATTAGTACTGTTTTAATTTGATTTCAACTTTAATCAAAATTTAAACACTTTGACTTGAGATTCAAAATGAGCATGAAGCATTTTTTTGCTTTCTAGTAAAAATGTTTAAAACTTCTTAAATCCCGATACATTTACATAAGAAAAGTGACCAAAGATATTTTGTCTTGTTTTATGAAAGAAAATATAAGTAGGCAAGTTTAAAACAAAATTGTAAATTAAATCTACAGTAAGTTACTGGCAAACCTGCTGCAAAACTACAGCAAAGTTTTACAGTGTTTATAGACGTCTGAAGTTTTGTCAAGTCTTTTGTGAACGGCCCATGACGTCACAAGCTCTCTCTCTCAAGACATGAGCACATCAGAGACATCTCAAACTGGTTTTTATTACATCTTAAATAACAGTACATTTTAATATAGTATCTATGTTGCATCCAGCGTTCTGTTACACCGACAGACTGAAATTAAATACAAAAGGTGTCAGATAGGGAGCGCTGAGATCTACAGTTACTCATGAAGAGAGAAAATAATGGGAATCCGTTTGAATTTAACTGCAATTAATCTTTACTGGTGGCAGCACACACAAATACATCACAATTATTGTACATTATCGCAGAGAAAGGAAAAAACAATAATAATAAAAAAGTCACAACTATTAAAGAAAGTGCATCTGTTTACAGTGGAAAAAACCCAACAGAATATTATGCCATATCAGATGCCGTTCAAAACCATTGAAAGAAAAGCCAAAAGAGTTTGCGGTGATTTGCCGTCGAACGGTTCGTTTAGAAAACTCGCGCACAAAGGTGGGACGCTTTCGGAACGACGGAAGAAGAATGGCCATCATTTACAGGTCGACAGCAGTGAATTTGTTTCTCACGTGGGTGCATAGCTTTGCCGATAAAAGTAAAGGATGTACATGACAAAGCATGTCGAAAACATTTGGAATCAAAGTATCAATCATCGAAATTTCACATGGGTTTGGCCGTCCCGGTGGAAGTTGGCAGCCGGGCCTAAAGACGTCAGCGCCTGTTTAAGCAAATTCTACAGCATGCGACTACGTTAATTCATGGCAGATGAAAGAAAACGCTTAACTTAAACATTTCAGAATCATCAATATTTTCAGACATTGATTTGTACAACATTTCATTCACATAGTAGTAACTGTATTTCCAAGCACAGACAGGGCTATCTGTTCTCTCTCTCTGCAACGGAGTTAAAAAAGGACTCTTGTTTTTCAAAAACACCGATCCCAGACACCACTGAAATTAAAACTAACAACCCCCCCTCCCCTCCCCTTGATGGAAACCATCCCAAACATAAGCAGAATTAAAGCGACTGAAAGTAACCGAGAAACAAACGCAAGAGCAGAAGATAAGCGAAGGGGTTAGTTTGAACCGCTTTTAATCCAATGAAAGAGAGGACTGCATTTTTTTGTCTGCTTTTTATATTTTTCGACTTTTGTTTTCTCTCTACGTTAAAATGAGCGTTCAATGTGATTAACGGCGTGTGCTTGGTTAGTTAACGCTGTAAGCGTTAGTCAAGTTTCATATTGTGCAAACAAAGCTGTGACGAGACCGGAAAGAAACGTTAGCTAGGCTAATAATAATGCTGCATTCGCGTGCAAGTTGGATACCCATATTTACAAACGGCCACTCGGAGATAAATGACGCCTCAGAGCACCTCAGACTCAGAAAGAGATATGGCATTTTTTTCGTTAATGAAAGAGACAGACCAGGATTCACACGATCGCACACATCATGGTTACATGTTCTTATTAGACGCTAACTGGCAATAATCCAGCGGTGTTTAACAATCCAAAGGAGCCGGCCGCTGACAATATGAATAATGATGGCGTGCGTACTCTTCTTCTTCGTCTTGCTTAAAATACAATCATGGAACTACACAACCATTAGAGCAACCTAGCGCACAAACAGAAAGAAAAAAACACAACGTATGATTGGCATTCTTTAAAATAAGCCGCTTTCCATCCTGGTCTACTTTCAGCATCACACATGACTTGCGTGGTTTCACACGGTTTTACAAGAGGATTAAAAGATTCTTCTAATCAGAAACATATCTAAAGAGAAAAAAAACAAGAGGAAAAAGATCTAAGATGAACTATCAGATAAAAGAAAAATAACAAGAGTTAAATAATTTGTACAATTACACTCCAACATTTGCTTCCTAGACACATGATATATAAGCGTGGGATGATAGTGTTGTTTTCTGTTACAGGGTGACAAAGATGGTCCGAGAGGGAATGATACCACAGGAATTCTTCTTTTTCATGTTTTGTGTGTTTTTTTTAAGATGGATGATAAAACAAACTGTGCTCTTCTTGGTGTAGGAAAGGCATTGGTTCCCTTAGAAGTTTTATTTCTTGTCGTGGTGGTGTCAGTCAGTTTTATAAGGTGATGGTGTTGATGCAGTGAAATTTAACATTCTAAAGTTGGAATGGTTTTCCAGTCAACTTTGGAGTTCAAATGATATCTGTGAAATAAAAGACCAAAAAAATTAACTCCTATCCATATTTAGACAAATTCACATTTTCAGTTCATGAGACATTTAAATATTTACTGGGATTCCATATTTTCTGAAAACACCAACACCCTGTGCTTGATCATTATTTTATCAACTTGATCATCAGTCACATAAAAATGTCGATATTTTCTAAAATATCCCGTACGATAGTTACAGCATGTGCAAATGTCATGCAAACGTCGTCTTATTTTAATTCACACTTCGGACTGTAATGAAAAGCAGAAGAGACGGTTTCTTACTGTGTTGGACGTGTTGTATCGAAAGCACCTTCAGCATTCAGTTCCAGATTTTGAGGAAGCTGTCCCAGGACCCTGTAGCCACTGCCATCCCATCATCAGTTACACCCAGACAGCTTACTCGGTTGTCATGGCCGGCCAGCACACCTGTAAGAGCCCAACGTCACTACACCAGCTGACTCGTGTGCTCAAAATGTCTGACGAACCCTTAGAAACTACAGGATCAAACTGGAGTTGCATGAACAACAAACATCGGGTTTCTTTGGTAATTCTTCTCATGCTGGCACATGTGAAATAAACTGTTATCATTGACACGTCTGTAATAAAACAAAGCTATTGTGTGCTGACAGGAATGAAAACCTGCTCGGCTCGTTTGGAAAGAGATCACACAGCTGATGTGTTTATGAAATATCTCACCGGCGCGGTCGGCCTTCAGGGTGTCCCACACGTTACAGTTGAAGTCGTCGTAGCCGGCGAGCAACAGGCGGCCGCTCTTGGAGAAGGCCACGGAGGTTATGCCGCAGATGATGTTGTCGTGGGAATACACCATGAGCTCTTGGTCGGCACGCAGGTCAAACAGACGGCAGGTGGCGTCATCGGAGCCGGTGGCAAAAGCGTTGCCATTGGGGAAGAACTGTCGGGGAGAAACGTCAGAAAGATTACACCCTGAACACACCGTCGCAGCACGTGTCAGTCTTTGACACGGATTACACACACGAGCTCTACAGGCTGAAACACTCACACATATGGCGTTGATGTCGGACTCGTGACCGGTGAAGGTCTGTCTGCACATGCCTTCACGGACGTCCCAGAGTTTGGCAGAGGCATCGCAGGCCCCGGACACGAACAGCCTGGTGTCTGGAGCCAGAGAGAGACTCATGACATCACCGGTGTGTCCCGCAAACGTGGTGGTCTGCTGACCGGTCTCAATGTCCCAGAGAGCACTGCAGGACACAGAGAAACATCCCAGAGTTTACTTCGGAACAGCCAATAAAAGAAGAAACGTCAGAGACGTGTCACGTGTCGGGGACGGTGCAGTTCCTTCACTCACCAGGTGGTGTCACCAGAACTTGTAACAATCTGGTTGTCATCAAGGAAGCGGCAGCAGGAGAGATATCCTGCAGACAAACAGGAAATGTGTTACACTTCTGAAACACAACACTCTTCCGCCGCCAACACGAACAATAACATTTCACTGAATGATCTGCGACTACAACTATCAGCACAGGCTCATATTTACCCCAAACATCTCAAGAAAACTGATTCTGCATCGAGAAAATAAGGGCTACGCATCTTATCATCATAATGTGTGGAAATATGTCATTCAATTTAATGTGAAAAAGTTTTCTCTAGACCAGTGGTTCTCAAAAGGGGGGCCCGGGGCCCCGGCTGACTTCCAAGGGAGCCGCAAGATGACCAATATTTTAAAATTAGGCAAAATTAGCATTGAAATGCATTAAAAAACAAACCATAAAAACGTATTATTTGGCCATTTTTATAGTTAACAAAAGTTTTTCCAGTTAATCGTTTATTGGGTAGAAATTTTGAGGTTTTGTGAGTGGGAGGGGGTCTTTGAATATGGTTGAAAGAAATAGGGGGGCCTTGGAGTGAAAAAGGTTGAGTGTGGGTGTCAGTGAACACAAACTGATATCAAATGTCCAGATTGAATGTGCTGCAAGTCACGTGATGTACCTGTGTGTCCGGCCAGCTCACGGCTGACACGCACGTTCCCCTCGCGAGTCTTCAGGCTGTAGATGGAGCAGATGTTGTCCAGTCCTCCACAGGCCACATAGTTACCCGAGGGAGCGTAGGCACAGGTCATCACCCAGGACGAACGCAGAGGAATGGCATGAACCTGAAAACATCACAAACAAACACTTTCAGTTAGACCTCACGGCGCGTGGAAGGTGACAGGGCCGGTGATGTATCAATAGTGCGTGTTCTAGATAAGAGTAAACGCTGTATCATGACAGTAATCTTTATTTAAATACGAGGACAAAGGTACACAGAAACAACATATGACACTGACATGCATTCATTACCTTATTTGTGGTGTAACTGTCCCAAATAATGAGTTTTCCATCCTGCGAGGCACTGACCAGAAGCCTGTACAGAAAACACAAACACTATTAAACCTACATCACACACGCATGACTCAATTCCTTTAATATCAGTGAGTGTTTTTGGGCCCGTCCTTTGTTGTTTGATGATCTTTATTACGCTGCTGCCCCTTTAAGAGCTCGCGCAATATACTGGAACACGTGATTCGTTTCCCAACTGTTTGGTCACAAAACAAACTGAATACCTTTACAAGGTTTCTTGTTAATATGGGAATTTTGACGTTATTTTGTGTTAATATGTCCGTTTCAGAGTAAGAAGGCGTGAAAGAGAACTCCATTTAGTATTTTGTGCTCTGACTCTCTGGGCGCGCGCATCTCAAACAACCCGCGAGACCTGAAGGCTTTTAGTGATTATTCTTCATGACAGCTGCATTGATACACGTTTGGCTTCTATCAAAAGCGACTTACAAATAAATAGTATGTAGCGTGATGTATCGTTAGAGAGCTTTATACAATAGTTTAAACACGTGTTTCCTGCATTAGCTTCACATGCATACAATACACGCAACACATTTGGATATCTTTGCTGTTTTGTACCTTAGCAGGGGAAATTCTTGTATTCTGCATATTTATTTCAGTTGCAAGATTGAGCGCTTCACTCGTCTGCTCTTTCGGTCCTTCGCCTCTTACCCGCCAATTACGTCTTTGGGGGCGGGGCACCGATAGGTAAGTGAATGGTTGAAGGAGGGGAGACGAAAATGAGTGACTGAATGCGCCACTTGCGCAATATAACATTTCTGCACATTAAATTTATAACACGCAAAAATTATATATTGATCAGTTTGACAGTTGCACCGGAAAAATAGTCGCAAAATGCAACCACTTAGTCGCAGTCTAGAGCCCTGGAACACTATAGTTTACTGAAGTATTTTCTCATGTGGGCAAATATATGACTTACTAATGTACCGTAACAGACTGAAAACACAGAATCCAGAAAAATAAAATGGATTTCACATGCGTGATATTTTGTTTGGTTTAACCTCTCAACTCCACCAGAAACATCTAAAAACTTCATTAATAATGTAAGACAAGCACATATTATTTCTTAATGACACTGTACTTTTACAACTATAGACTAAAACAGAAGACGACACGTAACGCTACGCTGCGGGTGATAAATATCCTAACCGAATCATTGGCAGCAGTGTTTACATGCACTCCTCTGGTTAAATCTGAATAAACGGAGACCAAATAAAGTCAAATCTGATCTTTTGACTGATATCCAATATATCTTTATGTTGTGAAAAGCAGAGTTCATCAGAAGATGACCAGTTCGGTGCGGTGTTATTTATATTTACAAAGCTGTAGAAAAAAGGACTGATGGGAGCTTGTAAACACAGCTAGTGTCTGATGGCTGAATTCATTCATTGGTGATACGCCACTGGACTGAAACACATCAGGCTGTGTGATATTTACTGTAGTGTTGTGTACATTACTGTACCTGGAGTCTGTGCCCCAGTGCATGGCGTAGATTTTAGCCAAATGTCCTCGCAGTGTTCTCCTCGTGCGCATCTGGATCCGGCCAACAGGGTCGATGTTGGCTGTGATCTGAAAACACAATGACAAATTAAAAACATGAACACACAGACGGAGTCGTCAACACATCCAGAAGAGAAACCAGGGTTTTTCCTGCATAGAAAAATTGGAGGCGGCGGCCTCCGTCAAGTTTCGTGCCGCCTCACCCCTTGTTCACATTACAAGCGACATGATCTCATTCATTTCATTAGAGAGCTTGCGACTTCCGGCGACACGAGCAGTAGCAACCGATAGCTGAAGACAGCCAATAGGAAGATGGTAGAGCTAACGTGATCAGTGGATGTCATCACTCAGGCAACCACTAGTGGGAACGCCCACTAGTGTCCTAACCGCCAACCCCTGATCACGCGACAAAGTCGCTTATAATCTGAACGCAGCATCAGTCCCTCGCCAAAATTATGTCAGGTGTCTTCACAAAAAACGCTGTTTCATTATCAGCCCAGTGAGGCGCTGAAGAGGTGCAGTACAAGAGCTAATAGGAGCTGTATTAGCAGTGTTTCACAGCTTTTCAGGTGAATATTGTTTGTTTTGCATCCAAGTACGTTTAATTTCTTAAAAGGTTTCTTAAATTAACGTGGCGTACATAATTGTATGTTGCGTTCAATCAGCGTTATACTGTACACAGCGAGTTCGCCAGTATGAACGCACATTGCGATCAGAACGACTCGCAAAAAAATGACTCCTTGTAATTGATTCGCTTAAACTGTTGAAACTTTTCAGTCACAGGGTTTTTCCTGCATAGAGAAATTGGATGCGGCCGCCTCCGTCAAATGTCGTGCCGCCTCAGACTCTCGAATGCTGCGTGCATTTAACAGACTGTCATTTGTAACTGCAATTGCGACATTACGCCACAGTGGAGGCGCTGTTTCGTTATCAGCACACTGAGGCGCTAAAAAGAGTTGCAGAACAAGAGCTGGCTGTGTTTCGCGGCTGTTTGTTTTGCATGCAAGTACGTTTAATTTCTTGAAATTTCTTAAGTTAACATGACGTACATCATTGTAATGTCTTTAGCTGTGCAGTTGGATCGTTGAATCAGCGTATACTGTACACAGCGAGTTCGCCAGAATGAACGCACGTTGCGTTCAGAACGACTCGCACACGAATGACTCATTTGAACAGATTCATTTAAACTATTGAACTTTTCAGTCACTAGCAAATATAAGAGATCCTTGAATCATTTAAAGTGAACCACAGAGAATGAACGATGTGAATGAGCTTTGCTCATTTTGAAAGGACTGGTTAATTCAGTTGGCTATTGTGGGCTGAAAAGTTAGTTGAAAATGATAAAAAGTTTTATTTGATTAAAAAACATTTCTGTTTGGTTGAATAAAGGTCATGTTATATATAACTTAATAATTGTCAATTTCATCTCATTTTATTAAAACTTGAAATATGTCGAAGTCACTTTGGTTAAGCCACTTAAAGGTACGGAAGGCCTACGTGTGTGTACAAGATTAGGATGGCACCACCTCCGCCTCATTTTGAGCCAGGAACAACCCTGAGTCACTAGCTCATTCAACGCTCAGTAAATAACCAGAGAACGCAGGATGTGAATTAGCTTTGCAAATTTACTAGGACTGGTTAATCGAGTCGGCTATTGTGGGCTGAAATGTTAGTTGAAAAGGATAAAAAGCTTTATTTGATTTAAAAACATTCCTGTTTAGTTGAATAAAAGTAATGTTTTATATAACTTAATAATTGTCCTTTTCAACTTCTCTTTATGTTTTAATATGTAAAGTGTTTGGTTAAGCCACTTAAAGGTACAGCAGGCCTACACGTAACAAGGACGGCACCACCTCCGCCTCATTTTGAGGCAGGAAAAACCCTGAGAAACGCGTGTGTGAGTTTTACCTGTGATAGTGTAGCATCTGCACAAGCTTTCCTCGCATCCTACAAAAACAAATACAAGACTTCACATACCATCCTCATAGAGTTAAAGCTGTATTTCTATGTGTGAACAGACATTTGTGCTTCTCTAGACATCACAGGCGGTAGATTTGTGCATTTTCAGACAGTACTGTAGTGCAGAAGCAGTAAACATTCGTGAAGCATCATGTAAATATGTAAAGCATGTAGACGAGGAAGCCTTCGTCTTCTAGAGAAAACCCACATGTAAAGAGTTACAGTAAAACGTCCTGCTGTGTGTAAAATATGTAAATAATCACCCACAGGATTTAAATGTCTTTTGGTTACGCAAATGTCGTAGAGTAACAAGCCAGCAGCAGTTAACAGACACAAACACAAGTGAAAGAGAGACGTATGACATCACAACACAGTGAAAGTGAAGCGTTTCAACCGCTCTTGTTGTGCTGTGATGTCATACACAGATCAGTCTGCACTGAGACACACAAATAGAGAGGGAGAGAGAGAGCGAGGGACAGCGAGCGAGGGAGAGGGAGAGAGAGGAGAGAGGGAGAGGGCGGGAGAGCGAGAGGGAGGGAGGGAGAGCGAGGGAGAGAGACAGAGAGAGGGAGAGAGACAGAGAGAGAGAGAGAGAGAGAGAGAGAGAGAGAGAGAGAGAGAGAGAGAGAGAGAGAGAGAGAGAGAGAGAGAGAGAGAGAGAGAGAGAGAGAGAGAGAAGAGAGAGACGAGAACAGAGTTGAGACGATGAAGAGAGAACAGAGAGAGAGAAGAGAGAGAGAGGAAGAGAAGAGAGAGACGAGAGAGAGGAGAGAGAGAGAGAGAGAGAGAGAGAGAGAGAGAGAGAGAGAAGAGAGAAGAGAGAGAGAGAGAGAGAGAGAGGAGAGAAGAAGAGAAGCAGGGTAGAGAGAGAGAGAGAGAGAGAGAGAGAGAGAGAGAGAGAGAGAGAGAGAGAGAGAGAGAGAGAGAGAGAGAGAGAGAGATACCGACTCTGATCTGGTTCTTGAGCTGCTCGGCCTCCTGGCGTAACTGGTCCAGTTCACTCATTTTCCTCTTCTAAAGCTCTTCCTCACTCCTGCTGCCGGGGCACGTTCTGATCTGAAACACACAATGACATCACACATCATATCATCTGCTGTCAACATCATAAATACACGATGAATGCGACTTCACACTCGATCAACACACACACAAACTTCCTCTTGTGTTGATAGAAACGGTTTCTTCTTCATGAAAAATGCAGAAGTAGAAAGAGAAACATGTCGGGAGATCCTGTTCTTCTTGACAATGAACAATAGAGCTTAAATTGTGGAACAACATTCAACATTAGTTCAACAAAGTCAACATTAGACTGCATTCAGTTTTGTAACGTGACGTATTTCTGAGCCAAACACAATATTCAACAAGCAGGTGTTACATACCACACTGTATAATCTACTCATTACAAATGAGCAAACTGTACTCACAACTGTGAAAAAGTTCATTTATCTTACAATTTTTAAGCGTGTTTAATGATTTTGATATTTTGAGTTCCAGGGACACAAAAATTAAGAAGTCACTTAACTCAATTTTAATTATATCTTCCAATGACGTCAGAGCAATTCCCAGCATGCTTTGTGTTGACTGGATAATGGAAGTAAATCTCAAAATAGTCTTATTTTATGTATTTATATCAAAATTACAATGCAAGGAGGCTTATAAATGTTTAGTATTCAATTGTTTAAAGAGTTTTGTAACAAGTGATTTTAATGAGGCTACCATCGTGCAGACGAGTAGAGCATTTGCTTAGGAGGAAAACAGACTCATTTCAAATCTTTATTGTTTGATCTGAAGGCATTATGTTGGTAATGCTTAGGGCTGGGCGATATATATCGCGATTCATGCTAATTATACATGTCTAAATCGATTCGATCTTTTATGCACAGCTCTTCTTCTGTGAACTACGGCTCTGTGATCAGTAGGAAGTACTGCTTGATCTAAAATCACTACGAGATTGAGTCCTTTATAACATACATTTGAAAAAGCAACACTCATCCATCATCATTACTATAAATCAACTTTATTATCATGAAAATACCCCAAAAGATTTGAAGAACAGCGATAGAATATGACCACAGGCATTTCCTGGAATTGTTCTTCTTCTGTTTCCCATATTGGGAGGTTCTGCGCAAGAGCGCCCTCTGGCTTTCGGATGTGGCGGCATTTAACCGTAAGTCATTGAGAAACTGAGCATAAGAATCGTACGATATATCGCCCAGCCCTAGTAATGCTACAGCTGTAATTGGCTGTTGTTCCTTCATGACAACATTGATAATTGTTAGGGGTGTGACAGGATCTTGTGGCGTCTCGCGAGAACACAATTTCCTTACGCAATTGGCAAGATGGAGTGCTGGGCTCGAAATTGCGACCATTTTAGTCGCATATGGTCCCTAAATTTAACCTGTGAGACCTCAAAATATATTTGGGAGCATTTGTGCGAGTGCACATTTTGTTATGGTGCGACCCGTTTTCATTACTGTACAGAACACATTGATAGTGACCGGCCCGGCCATTCATTAACAACCGGATTTTCCATCCTGCGGTGCTACATTCACACCAGGTTTCTATGTAAACGCGCTAGACGGTCAGGTTTCAACGTTCACGCGCGTCCGCAGTAGGGTTGCGCGGTAAACTGGTTCGGGAAATTTACCGTTACATGTTAGATTTCAATCAGTTCAATACCAGAATTTTGCTTGTTTCGGTACTTGAAACGCTGCTGTTCCAAAGTTCACCGCTATGCGGCAGTATGCCACAGAACTGACGCAGAACCGGAACATAGTAGAACACGATGAATCTCTCTACAAGCACTTTTGCGACCATTTAAACAGACACTGTGAGTGATTTATTACAAATTCGGCTCTTTCTACTTTTGCCGAGAGATCTTTAGATTGTTTTACAGTGTAACGCAGGGGTCTTCAACGTTTTTCGGGGCAAGGACCCCTTAGATGAGAGATGCATGGAGCAGGGACCCCCTTAAACTAAATGTGTAAGAGGAGCTATTTTAATAGAAACAACCCTATTGTCACAGCAATAGTTTGTTAGGACATCACATTAGCACTATTATGTTATTGTTGCACATAGGCTAAATACTTTTCTGTGTATTATTTTGTTTTTAATATAGATTGCTTGATTATTTTAAGGGATTTGCAGCATCAAACATTTTCATTTTACTGTGAGATGGACAATTAAACATTTAATTGAACCTTAGTTTTTATTAAGGCTTCAATGAGATGACTGACACTGGTTAATGGCACAAAGACTAATCTAGTGGAGGTAGAGGTTGTCTCTGCATGCGAAAGAAATTAATGCAGATTTCATGCATTCTGTTGTAAAATCAGGCCGTTTTATTAACTGTCATTCTTTTTTTCTTCCACTTCTGTGTTGCAGAACACACCGCTATTTTATAATTCTGAGCTCGTTGTCATTCTCCTGGATCAGCATTGTCGCGGCTGTTACACGAAAATTAACACAAGTTTTTTTCTGCAGAGCATCATATCAGACTAAGGAGAGCAACATATGGTGTTTTATTAACAAAGTTCGGGAGAAGCTGGAGCACATAATCAAACTCAGCCGGTTCGCTATCAGCAATCATGACATCTACTCTATCAGCTCAAGCGAGCCTTCTCATAAATAGACCTGAAATCTTACCTGCGCCATCTCTACAAGTAATTCAACATCCCTCCACCTCCCCGAACTCGCTTTCTACAGCAGGACCCTGGGGGGTGAGCTCTGGGTTCGGGCCGTTTCCGAGCTCGGTGCACTCGCCCCTATCGGGGGGAGAGTGTTCCGGGTTCAGAAGGAACCGGCAAGCTCGGAGCCCGCTCCCTGGACAGCACGCCAAATACACATTCCTTACCTACCCCTGCTATCATTATTATCTGCATAGGCGAACTCGTGAAGCAACGATTCCGCGTTATTTTTGGGGCAACTTGTTTGACGTGCACCATCAGTACTACACGTCTCATTGATTTTAATCACGTATGATAGTTTTTGTCCGAGTTTACAATGCAGAAGCGGTGTGGTGTCATTTGACTGTCAAATTAGCGCTTTACAGCTTTAACACATTTGAACAGAAGTTCAGAAACATATCGTCGCTGTCGGAGTTTGTCACAAAACATTTAGCAGTGTTTACATATTGTTTATTACTGCATAACATAATTTGTTAAAATGGAAGTTTAATGTGTTTCATAAAGTACAAGTTGATTTTATAATGCCTACATTTTTTGCATTTTGGGTTGAGGTGAATAAAAGACTATTTTCCCTATATATTTCATCATTGAGGATTTCTTTAAAAAAAGTCAAAAAAATCTTTTCTCGTGAGATAAGAGTCTCGTCTCACCCCTGACAATTGTTCAGAGTAAATGTAAAATGGAATAATGAAAAATGAAGTTCATTCAAAATTTATTATTTTGAGTTAGCTGTTCTTGTGTGTTATCTTTTACTTTAAAAGAATTGACTTAAAATCAACTTAAAAGTTGAGGTAATAAGTTTCCACAATGTTTTTTTGAGTTATCTTAATTTATCGGGGTTTACAGTGCAGAAGACAACATCTAACAGAGATATACATCTAACACACACACAATCTTATTGTGATTTCATGGAGGACTATAACAAGAGTTAAACTGAGAAAAATAAAGTCTGTGTTTTATAATCTCGATCAAACACACTCCACTGACAACATCATGTCCTTCTATCTGAGCTCTCATCCTATTAGTGTTCCCAAACCAACAGCAGAGCTTTCACACCCCTCTCTCTTTCAGTGTCATTGACATAATCCCGGGACACGCTTGATTCAGCTCCTTCAGCCAAATCCAGTTAAGACAGAGCCAAGAGCGACACCTAACCCGCTGACCCAAATCCAGCCTGCGCTCCCACAAACCCATCATGATGATGATGATGATGAAGAACACGGTCAGCTGTTTAAATGTGCACATCCAACACTAATGACAGCATTCATTTCACATTTACACCAAAGGAAAGCAAACACTTTCACTGTAACACGCATGTAGAAATGTGACACGCACACCATCATATGTGCCATGATAAACGCTATAATCCTCTTAATATGAAATATAAAACGTGAAGAGTGATTTACTACATCACATTTACTTCAGGTCTTTGGTCAACAATTGATCTGACCGTTAAACGAAGCGCTGTGTGTGATGTAGAGATGACATTCTTATTTTAAATACACACACGCTTCTATTAGATCACCACTGGAATAGAGACATAAGAGAACAGTTATAAAAACTGTGATACTTCACGTAACAATAACAGGTCTTCAATGTTTAAAGCATCCGGTGATGTTTCCATTAATCTGGAACAGCTCAACTGAGAACCTTCAATAAAATCATCAATACGCGCACTAAACATTAGATTCATGTCCTGAAATGATCCGCTAGAGAATTATGATGTGTCCTAAATACAAAAGAAATGATGACATCATTGAAAAGTACTGAGATGAATGTAAAGCTTTAAAACTACTGAATCACAAAACAACACACCTCAAGTTGTGCGAGTGAACTAAATAAAGAGCAATGACACAGACCACAGTAGAGAAACACTTCACAAATCAGCAATTTAAGATTCATTCTTTTGATTTAAAGGTTGAAAATGATCTGGACCTTTTTTAGTAAACGGGTTTACAGATAAAACATCAATGCTGAAAAAGTAAAATATTTCAACTCCACAGTGAAGACATCTAAGGCACAAGGAAAATAAATCGACGTACAAGAGCGCATCTATAAACTGTGGATGAAAATAAATCTTTGCACAAGACGACAGCAAGTGAAGCGGTCAAGACGTCTGGAATGACAGTAATGTGTCTGACATCTTTAGACAAGAAATCCTTCACGAGTTTCATGTCTTACCTTATATGTGTGTCGCACAAGTCTTCTTGTGTTTGACGGGAAGAAAATGTTAGTCTTGTTGAATGTCTTATCCTTTCCTTTACACACCTGCTTGTTTCTGATTGGTTGACCTCTTAAATGGGTCTGTAGTATCAAGACAATAGTCTAAGTCCTCTAATCTTGCTGATCAAAATGAGATGGTTACAGAAGGTAATACCCTCACCTCACCTTCACTTCACACGACAATATACAAAACTGTGTCTCATGATCACACAGACAATACCTGGACACTTTCAATTTAACATAAACAATCAATCAAACTACAATCTGATCCCAAAAACATCTATCCAGAAAGTAAGAGTTCAGCCAAGAATACAAATTACCTCATGTGTTTGAGTCTTTCTACACTGGAACACAAAAGAAGATATTTTGAGAAATGTCTCCGTGGTTTAGTGTTCATACAATAGAAGTCGATGGAGTTCAGTGTTGTTCTTCAAAATATTTTTGTGTTCTGAAGAACAAAGAAAGTCCTACAGGTTTGACATGACATGAGGATGAAGAAATGTTTATTTTTGGCTCAACTTAATGGCGGAAATAAAAGCTGTGAAACTTTAATATTGTGTCTGGGAGAGAGAATGTATGAATGCAGTACATGGCGTGTGTGTGTCCCTGTGTGACACTTGATCACAGTCAGCTGACTACACGACAAACAGAGAGCTTTAAGAAACTCACATTTTCACAACACAAACTCCTCCAACGGTTTGAGGACGATGTGGCTTACGTAGCATTAACAAAAGAAAAAATCAAATACATATTGCTAAAGCAGGATCACAGAAAAGGCAGCACTATCACTATCCAAGCCTGTAATCCGCAAAGCTAAAATCCACGTTCAGTCAATCTGTAATCCCTGTGAGTGTCACTCATGGAAAAAAACAGCTGTCCAGAGCCTGCACCTTTAACCTTCAACACACCCCACACTTTAAACACACGTTTGGATGAGGGCTTTTTTTGAGGAACCACAGCGCGTTTCATTCAGCAGGTCATGAGTCTTTCCGGTCATTCAGTTCACACAACAGAAACTGTTTTGAACAATTGCATAACACATGGGTGTCAACATGAAAATAAAAAGACCATTCAGAAAGTCTATTATCTGTATAGAAATCAATTCCGCCATCACGGCCCATCACCATAACAGCTTCAACGAAGACCAACAGAGAACAAACCGACGCCTCAAGTTACTGAAACAAACATAAAATCAAGAGTTTGTTTGTTATTCACATCATGGTAATATTTAAAACACTTACAGTGTGTTTTTCTTTCTGTCTAAATGGCGTAATGCATATATATATATTATTCATGAACAATTAGTCATTACAACAATAGTAAATTCTGTCCATGTTCAATATAATGAATTTGAGAGTAATCATATATATATATATATATTTTTTTTTATAAAACCACCCAGCTCAATGAATTTTAACTCAAATGAAAAAATACAGAATGTTTGTTTGGCTCTGAGAATTATAAACCTGACATGTGCACTGCTGCACCCATTTTAATAAATACATGAATTAACCAATGGTTTTATTACAGTAAAAGTGTAGAAACCTGAACAACAATGGTTAGGTTACTATAGTAAAACTGGGCTTCATTTGCGGTTATCAAGGTTTAACGATAGCAACAATGTATTTTTAGCAGAATTTTAATAAGAATTCATCAAAAATCAGTTTAATATCACAAGAACGACGTCCAAATACATTTCCCTCAATGCTGTTTATATGACAGATGTGCTGCACACTCGAGAGAGAGAGATGCTCGAATACACTAACTACACAAAACAATTCCTTCTTTAATTAAACAAAATACATGAAACTTTACAATGTTATAATGTCAAAGGCTGATGAAGAATTGTGATTATTTTGTGTCGTTGAAGTGGCTGTGGTTTAAGCGGCTTAAATCTCAGGGGGGGGAGAGAGAAAGAGAGAGAGAGAGAGAGAGAGAGGGAGGGAGAGAACGCCATCTTGTTCTCTCGTGTCCCACATTGAAGAATTCATTGATTTCGTTTATTTATTCATGAACGCTGTTCTCTTTATCTAAATGCTAGAGAAGAGAAAGGCAAACGCGATCGGTAGAGGAAAAAGGAGGAGGTGATGTGATGCTGGTGATGATGGGGGGGCTCAACATATTTATCCCGTAGCCTACATTTCCTCTAGCAATCCCTTCATAGTGACCTCAATACTGAGCTGCTTTCCCGTGCTTAAAATATTCCAGCGGCGATAATAAAGGCCATCAAGCTCCATTTAATGCTCGTATCTGAAGAGCTGTCATAAATGCGCGTTTAAACATGACTTTATCGTCACAAAACTGCAGTTTTGGGAGGATGACAGTGGAGCATCAGTGAGATGGGATGCTGTGCACCTGAGCAGTAAAGCCTTTTAAATAAACACTCGTGCACTTAAAAATCCAATTACACGCGTTTAAAGCATTTAATTCAATAAAGAACTCACAGTCGGGCTAACAACACGGCTGAGTCGCTTAACGTTAAATGCTCACTGGACTTCACGTTACGCGATCTGGGTTAGTTTGATAAATCCGTTTGGTAATATAATAAGCACGGAAAACACGGTTTATAATATGCAACCAGACGGCGTAAGTAAGTTAGGTCGCAACTCACAATCACTCCCGGCGGATTTTGTCCGCTAAACATGTACTCGCTGAGAGAACAAATAAATGACTAATCATTATTTACCGACCGCAATTCGATCGATATTCACGTGCAGTAAACGATAACGCGTTTAGATACGGAAAAATGCTCGATTGTGTAGCTCAGAGGAAGGCCTAGCTGAACTGCAAAGCCAGGCGATGAATCGAGTATTTTAGCAGCACTACATGCACAAGCTTCAGTAATTAGCCAGTTAGCTTCAGTCAGCAAACTCGAACAACTTTATCCTCAAAATCACCTTTGAAATGCATGTACACGAACCCTAAGCACGACACGACCGGATTCCCTCATGCCCAAACGACTAATCGCTTTAATTCCAGAGATAACACCGGTTTTAAAATGCCAGCGAGTTGACTCGCATAAACGGCCTTAACCGGAGTCGGCCGATTTTATTCACACCGAATCCAGATTTGACGAGCGAGTCAATGCACCGAAACATCACACAGCAACTACGAGTGAGGTATAAAGACAAGTAACGTTAACTGTTCGAAAGTAGGGTTTTTCCTGCATTTGCCTGCCATTGCTGTGTATGTAAATCGTTTGGCTAGCCGCTAACGTTACCTGCGCCTCACCCCACCCCCCTTCATCTCCACACCGACCAACATTTTATGCAACAAAATCGCTCGTTTTCCACGAAACGACCCGTGACCGTTCACCTCAAACACGCACGCCGTGTCACATACCTGTTCTGTGTCGTAGATGGCTTTTCTTTATATCTCATTGACCGAAAAAAACGACGGTGTGGCTGTGAAATCCACGCATCAACGAACAAGACGAGCTAGCTCGCTAACTAGCGGCGGCGTTCTCAAACGAGTCCACTTCTTCAGATATAATGCTCCAAATGAGCGGGAAACGAGTCCGTTCGACAGCGGGAAGAGACGGGGATCTCAGCTGCGATTGAAAACGACAGGCATGGATGTCCGAGAGAGGCTTGGGTCGGTAAATAAGTCCGTCGGCGGCCACTTCCCGTTGGCTTCCTTGAAGGAGCGCTCGTCTCCAGTTCACCTCTCATCCGGCCATCAGACGGAGAGATGGGCGCGGTAACCCTGCGATCAGCCCCGGGAAACCCCACGCGCGACGCGACGCGACGACTGGAACTCAATCGCTCACTGAAACATTTTATTTTTTAAAAGAAACCCGTTTAGCGATGCACTCACGTTTGTTGATTTTATTGATTCTTAAAGAACGGAAAAGACACTAAACATTTGCCTTGTATTTTCTAGTATTGTAATAATGTGGACTAGTCGTACGGTAATGTTCTAGTATGGTTTCACAACAAGTGTATCATCGAAGTGAAGACAAATGAAGAGTTTGGTTCCAAAATGAGATAACTCCGTTTTTAAGGAATGGTCAAAATCATGTCTTTATTGTGTTAGTTAGCTGTTATTAGGGCTTACATCAAAACAAACCAACTGCAGTTTGATTGATATGAATTGGAATACACAATAAAAAAACATGATTTTTGAAAAAAATTAAAAACGGAGTTATCTCATTTTGCGTAACAAATATAAAAAAGTACAAATATAGCACACGAGAGCACCACACAACTACAAAACACCAGAGAAGTTCTACTGGAAGTAAAGGTTGTAATGGAATTGTGTTGGTTTGAATGGAAACGATAATGAGGTCTGTGGGTTATCTGGTGGATGGAAACTAGCAGAACATCATTAATATTCTACTGGAATAAAACACAATACATAAATAATTATTTCATGTTTTAATGGTAAACAGCTGATGATTTATAATGGTATTTTTAATGGAAACCATGAGAATTTATATTTTTATCAGGGTTTCAGCAAAACAATTTTTTTAAATATATATATTTAATATCTTATTTTTTTATTAGTAAACTGATCTTGTTATTTAAATCAGACCTTCCACGAACAGTCTAAACAGAAGCTGACCATGGGCCGGTTGCATAAACTGCTTAGACTAGTCTTACAAGTTAGTCATCTCGTTTTTTTCTTCTTCAAGACTGCACATAACTTCTTTAAGTCAGTTACATAAAAAGGCAGATTGGTCTGATTGAAATGTGAAAAGTAAGACTGATTAGTCTTGACTAACTGTTAGTTGGTGAGACTAATTTAGTGGCCATGTCTACATTTTACTATGATGTACTGTATGTGAGAAATACTTTGGTCTCCAGCTGAGATCTGTCCTCCTCAGTCCCTGTGCACTTGTTATTCACTTCAATCTAATGAGTGCAGTCAGTGGAATATTCCCTGCAGATGTTTTCCAGTGAAGCTGCGGGATGAACTCTTGTTAGTGCTGAGCCCTTATTAGGTGTGTTGACCAGGACAACATACTCGAGGGATCAAGCACCACCAGCTGAATGTAACAAAGTTAAAACGTTGATCTGTCGATCACATCAGATGGACGGAGATAAAACATATAAACACTAATAAAACATTTCTGTTCATTTAAATCCAACTAGGCCCAAAGAGGCACTAAAAGTATTAAAATAAAAACTAAAACTACAATAAACCTGTACAGCAACATTAAAATAAACAAAACAAAAAACTGTAAGAATTACGGTAAAATTGGTACAAAACTATTATTTATTTAGCTATTTGATGAAGCAAAATAAAGTAAATTATCAAAATAAAATATCAAATCCAATAAACTCTGATAGGGGCCTATACGGTTTACTCAAACAGTTTGTTGTATTAAAACAGATGGAGTGTAAACAGAAGCACGATTTTTCTAGTGATCAGAAACATTCAAGTGCTGTCACAGGCAGACGTTGTGTTGTTTTTATTTATTGTTGCTTTGATTCTTTGTTATGTAACTAAAGATTATATATTGACTTTACATGTCAGACAGTTAATTTGTACTCAGTTTCAGTGTCTTGTGTTTCATAAACAGACACATAAGAGGATTAAAGAGGATCAGCATTGACACACGATGACCAGCAGCCGGCAGCATCACACAAACACACAAACATCTGATACACAGCGCCACCTGCTGTACAAACATCAACACAACACACTCATTTATTCCACCATCAGTCTGCAGTCCATTTTTAAAATCACATTATTCATAATCCTCAATCATAATCTTGTGTATTCATATTAAAGCAAAGGATTATTTTTAATCGGGGATTATTCATCACACTTAACACAGACGTGTCACAACATTCATGTGTAGCTTGTTGTTTTTTGACAGGTAAAGTCACGTGTAAATGCGAAGGTTTTCTGGGTTTGATGGTTTTATATCATGAGAAAAGCCAAATCTGAGTTTTTGATAAGAAAGGCAAAGGTTACATTGACTGGAATACATTCAAGTACTGAAAACGGACTTCATATCAATAAACATCAATACACCAGTGATTTATTACTGTCCAAACAAAACACCCTAGAAAGAGCAATGCACTAAAACTGTTTTTATAAAGGAGTCATGCCTGTAACGTTTTAGTAGTTTTTTTTATTTTTAATCATTTTGGGGATTTTTGTAATTGTGTAAGTGCACTCCTGAAGGATGCTATTATTTAGTAAACATGCGTGATGTTGTGTTTTGTGGTATGTGTTGATAAATGCAGGCGAACCTCTGAATGAAAATGAAGCTGAACAGATGATGAAGGAGGCTGATAAAGATGCTGATGGCACAATCGATTATGAAGGTAAAACCCAATAATCATACAGTGTTGTTGTGACATCATTTTGATGACAATAAAGCCCCCCCCAAAATATCATAATGCAAAAACACTGTCATGACTGTCATACAGTAATAAAAATAACCCATTATCTTGATAAAATCAACCTGTTTTATTAAAATCAGCATAAGGTTTTAAGCAAACACAATTATAACGTAGAATGCTTCAGAATAAACTGTTATTTTGGATTAAACTAATGAAAACTGGGGGGGTGAGAATCATTTCACAATGCAAAGGATCTGTATGCTTCTAAAAATAGAAATATTCATTTATATGCAATATAATCTGGTAATATTCCGGGGTTTTTTTTCAGAATTTGTGGCCATGATGACTGGAGATTCATTTAAAATCAACGAATGAAGACCCCTGAGAATCATCAACGACAGAAACTTTGTGTGACGTCTGATCATTCTCTGTCACATCTCTAATTTGATCTTTAAAATCTTCTTTCTTGTTACACATTTAAACAGTGTTATCCACATCTTCACAAACATAAATATAACGTGTCAATACTTTCATTGATCATTTGCGGTAAATGTTGACGTGTTTGTGATCTGTACACGTTATTGGTCAGATTCCTCTGGTTTTTGAAACTGTACATGACTCACACGAGTTTACATACAGTAATGTAGATGTGAGGTAAGAAGGGGTTAAAATCCCTGGAAACTCTCTTTCCTTCAGACATCTGCTGCGCTCAACCATTAAATCCAGATCTTATCCCTGCTGAGACAGACGGACGGCCGGCCACATGAGCCAATCACAGCCTTCAGCTGCCAGTCCCTCAGCCAATAGCATCGCAGGGAATGAGGTGGCGAAGAGCTGGGTTTATGTAGCATCTGTGCACTGTAGATCTGCTGCTTTTGTCTTCTACATGAAATAAAATGATGCGAAAGATCAGAAGGAAGGATAGAAGAGAAGGCACGGGACGTCTGATGTGTCATCTGTAGAGATCCAGAACATTTCATTATCCAGTTCTGCAGCTTTTCTGTTTCTGCTGTGCTGGATTGAAGGAGGAGGTCTGGAGAGAGACATTCCTTCTGCTGTTTGACACATCAGCTGTGCTGGTAACGTTATTTCTCGATGAGGATCAGGTGAGAATCTTTATCAACTGCCTGTGTGTCATCGATAAAGAAAAACACCTTTCAGACGGGACAGAAACTCGTTTGACACACATTCTAAACAGCAGCATTTTTCTCATGCTTACGGTACTGTGTCTAGCTTTGTCTGCTGGTGATCTCTGATTGGTGGATCCTGGAATGTTCGGATTGGTTGAGGGACTAACATGTTCTTCATTAAGTGTGTAGAGACACACGCACGCACGCACGCACGCACGCACGCACACACACACACACACACACACACACTGTCTGGTTTACTATCTCCGTGGGGACAGTCCATAGGCGTAATGTTTTTTTTTATACTGTACAAACTGTATATTTTATCCGCTATCCCTAACCCTATCCCTAAACCTAAAGATCATAGAACACTTTTTGCATTTTTAGATTTAAAAAAAATATTGTTCTGTACAATTTATAAGCTTTTGTGCCCATGAGGACCTCAATTTTGGTCCCCACAGTGACACGAGTCCCCATGTGTTGGTGTGTATTCAGGTTTAGGTCCCCACCGGGATATACAAACATGAACACACACCACGCGCGCACACACACACACACGCACGCACGCACGCACACACACACACACACACACACACACACACACACACACACGCACACACACACGCACACGCACACACACACACAGATGTTTGTTTGCGTTTGTTTGCTTGTTGTGTGTGTGTGTGTGTGTGTGTGTGTGTGTGTGTGTGTGTGTGTGTGTGTGTGTGTGTGTGTGTGTGTGTGTGTGCTCGTGTGTGGTCCATAATCACTTCAAATCATGTCACCTCAAATAAAAATAATGCACTTATGTAAGTCCATATAGGTCAAAACATTCAACCTGAGAACAATGGTACAACAGAGTTTAAATATTTTAATTAGTGCTGTCAAACAATTCATCACATCCAGAATAAAAGTTTGTGTTTACAGGATTTATGTCTGTGTACTGTACATATACATTTTGTATTTATAAACACATACACATACATGTATAGGCTACATATTTAGGAAATATTTACATTTATAATTTAAATGACATGTAAGTGTTTATAATTTTTTTAATTCAATATATGCATGTATGTGTATGTGTTTATAAATACAAAATTAATATGTACAGTACACACACATATATGATGTAAAGACAAACTTTTATTCTGGATGCGATTGATCGTTTAATAGCTCTAATTGAAACGTATTTATATAAAAATATGAAAATAAATGAGTGTGTGAACACACAGATGGACAAGAGGTCTGTAGTACAAACAGAGAGAGAGAAAACACATATCTGTGTACATGTGTTTCATCTCTGTGTTTCTGGGTACTTGTGTTCCTGTGTACAGTATCTCACACACAAACGCACACACAGACACACACACACCGCTGTTGTCTGTTTTATAGCCACATCCGCCCATAACACCCACTGCTACATACAGGGATAAGAGAGAGAGATGGCAACGGCAACACATGACGAAACACACAAGCACATGCACGCACAAAACACACACATACAGTGAAAATGTATGAACGTGATGAAAATGTGGGCACCAGCTCATCCTTCACATGAAACATTCGTTGAAATGTTTGGAGCGTCACAGAAGAAAGTTGATGTTGTGTAAGTCAACGATGACAGAATGAACCATTCCTTTAACTGCAACACAAACTCTGATGAATGGGAGCGAGTCTGCGGTTTTCATTCACATCCACCAACAGCAAAGTCTCACATCCTCTATTTTAAACTTCACAACGTCTTCCTGCCCCCACATCCACGCACATCCACACACATCCACACACATCCACACACGCACAACACATGCACACAAATCTTAACCGTTGTAATGTGGAAGGAAGTTTGCGGTTTGCCAACAGCATCTCAAAGGTGCAGACATCCATACGTTGTCCACAGTGTCCTCGCTCATCCACACACGCACACAATCATAATCACAAAGTGTTACATTCACATGATTTAGATGTTACATGAATGACATGTACTTTAGGTGGAGCTCTGCCGTGAATGAAGGGCTGTCAAACGATTAATCGTGATTAATCGCATCCAAAATAAAAGTTTGTGTTTACGTAATACATGACAATACTGTGCATATTCATTTTGTATTTATGAACACAGACACATAAATGCATTTATTTAAGAAAAATATAACAATTAATAAATGTTTATTTCGACTTTTAATTATTGGTAAATATAAATTAATTCATTGAAATATTTCCTAAATATACAGTATAGACAAGTATGTGTATGTTTTGTGTTTATAAATACAAAATGAATATGCACTGTACACAGATACGTATATATTATGTAAACACAAACTCTTATTCTGGATGCGATTAATCGTTTGACAGCCCTAAAGCAATCCCAGTATGCATTGCAGACAAACTCCATCTATGTTCATTCAATATCAGTTAGTTGCGAATGACTTTGATTTCGTTCACGAGCGTGTGCTTGTTTTGTTCAGGCGTGGACACATCACACATCATAATGTTTGAGGTGCGGAAGAAGGCTTGACGTCACTCACCTCATGACGGCATCCTGACGGAATCATGACAACGGTCAAACCGGACCTGTTCACTTCACCTCAACCGCTGAGCCCGTTCCCCGCTCTCCCCCTCACCACCTTCATTCCCATCCTCAGCACTTCTGTAGAACCTCCAACCCAAGCGGAGAACATTACGTCCAGAACCAATGAGACGGGCCTGAACTCCACACAGCTGCCCGTGGCATCAGTTGAAGGTGCTGGGATGGGCGTGGTCCTCGTACCCTTCGGCATCATCACGGTCATTGGACTCGCTGTCGTCATGGTGAGAGCATGATGTTCTATAACGCCTTCTGAAACTCATTCTTTATGTATTCCTGTGTTTACCTCGGGTCATTGATCATCTTCACAGCTTCACATCCATGTAGTTTAGCCGTCGTCCGAGCGTGTAACACTTTATTCTCTTCAACAGCTTCTGTACATCCGGAAAAAGAAGAGGTAAGGTATTGACAGATCTCTTAAACCAACCTCATCTGATCAAGAACTCTATTGAACTTCACTCGATGACTTCATTCTTTGTAGATGAGGTTCTAGACTTTTGGGATCAGTGTGTTGAGTGTGAAATGATTGGTTACAGGCTGGAGAAACTCAGACATCAGCTCATGCCCATGTATAACTTTGATCCGGCCGAAGAACAGGACGATCTGGAACAAGAGCTGTTGGACCACGGACGAGACGGAAGCCCCGCTGGACCAAACTCGAAAGTAAGTCTATGACATCACATCACATCACATGGCAAACAAACACGAGATACAGCTGTGAATACGTTCATTACTACAGTAGATTGTAGAAAAATGGTACTTTAGTTTTTGGTGAAATTAAATCTATGAGGTACAGAAGCGATAATGCTTCTATAATAAAGCAAATTAAAGGGACACTTCACCCAAAAACGAAAATTCATTCATGAATTACTCACTCTCTAGTTGTTCCAAACCTGTAAAAATTCCTTTGTTTGGTTGAACACAGAGAAAGATGTTTGGACGAATGCTTGAAACCAAACAGTTCTTGGACCCCATTGACTCCCATAGTAGGAAAAACGACAACGGTAGTCAAAAGTGCCCTAGAACTGTTTGCTGTCCTACATTCTTCAAAATATCTTCGTTTGTGTTCAACAGAACAAAAACATTGTAAAGTAATTTTTCCTAGTATGGGAGTCAATGGGGGTTGAGGTCTGTTTGGTTATAAGCATTCTTCCAAATATCTTTCTCTGTGTTCATCAGAACAAAGAAACTCGAAGGTGAGGAAACGATGACAGAATTTTCATTTTTGGGTGAACTGTCCCTTAAAATTTTAAATCGGCATCGTCTGCAAACAAATGATGTTTAAAATGTAAAAAGTGTTTTTTAAATTCACACAGATGTTGTAACAGACTAGGCACAGATGTACATCAGCACATTCACTACGGACCACCACAAACTAACTAAACTACAGTAGATGTACTGTACATCTAAACACTATCTAACGTGTTTCTGTGAAATGTCTCTCTTCTCTGAATGATTCATATTTTGCTTTGACATACAGTACGTGCACACGTAGCTTGAAGGTTGAAACACTTTTGGGGTCACCAGCATATTCAAATATGAATAAATAAATATTCCAGCGTGAGTGAAGAGTTTGTGTTCTCTCTCCTCAGACTCTGAGCACAAGTCAAGGTACGACACAGAAACCCAGTCGACTGGTCTTCACAGATGTGACCGATGCCATAAACGCATGACAGATGAAATCTACAGTTTTTCAGGAATCGTGTTTAGATTGACATTAAGACACCAGACAGAAAGTGTGTCTAAAGAAACCTGACGCTGTCCGAGTGATGTTTTCCCAGAACTCGTGCCGTACTGGAATTCACCATCACTGTGCACGAAACCTTCAGCAGTTTCACTCATCATGACCCTACTGAAAAGACTGATGATTCATTATATCACACCGTTTTCGTTTGTGAGAAAACAGATCGTTTGTCCTTTATTCATCCGTGGACAGATCTTCTTATTTTAAGAGCTGCATGTCCACAAACGTCACGCAATGACAATTTCAGCTTTTAAATCAAGGGTTGTTAAGAACGCTGTCAGATGTGATGATATAAAGATCTTCCGTTAGCTCGCAAACTCAAAAGAGAACTGAAATATCGTGAGTTTGTTTATCTGCTTTATAAGACACCAGATTCACAACAATCACTGTCTGTGCGTGTCGAAATGAGATCGCTTGTTTCTCAAATCAGAAGTTTCTCATTTTTATGACAATGAAGGAGAACATAAAAAGATATTTAAACTATGGCAAGCACACGTGTGTGTGTGTGTGTGTGTTATATTGCCAACAGCAACAGTACTTAAGGACAAAATACTGAATCAAATATAAAGTCACTTTATTCTGATGATAGACATCAGTACTGACCAATAAGAGAAACGGTTACCTGAGTCTGTGTTCATGAGGCACATTTTCAGATGTTAACAGTAAAACTGGCTCGACATGTCACGATCCGTGTATCAAATAGTTGGCATTTTCATTCAAATACAAGACTTCAAAACTACTTTGTATTTCCAGGAGAACCCTAGAAAGTGACATTTGTCTGATGAATAAAAACACTCTGACAAATACAATAAAAAACTGAAATGATATTACAGCTGATGTGGAGAACACAAACAACAGAACGGAGGTCTCTGCTATTGAGGTAAAACATTTCACCGTCTTCATGTTGTCAAATCATTTCTTACATTTGGTCTGTTTGCGTAACAACACAGTCAAGAATTTGTTTGGATCCATTTATCCTGCTGTAAACATTAAACTTCAACAATAAAACAAGATACAAATCACGTTTGGGAGGTAAAACGATGAGTCAAGCTTTGGTCATTGATGTCCTGAGAAGTCATGAAACCATTTCTCACATAGTTTTGATGTCTTCGGTTGTGCTTTGTAAACTAGCCGTGTCATTCATAAAGTAATGATTCTTTTGTAATCATGTATTATGGGATGCATTTCTGCACTGAGCGATCTGTGATGTCAGGCTGTTCAGTATTTACAGTACGCAGCTTTAAACGTATCGAAACATACGCGTGAGATGAGTTCAATCGACAAACAAACATGATGAATAGTCAGCGTCAAGTCATTTCATAAATCACAATCAAAACGTGAAGATTTTGAAGAGCAATGAGATTAGAATGCGATTCACACGGTAAATGAACTGGGTTTTCTTCCAGATTCACAAACACGACATCGTGATGGTCAGTGCAGGAGTTTACAGCAGTGAAAGTCGTTTTTCAGGGTCACATCAGACGGAGCCGAGACATGTGGTCCTCGATGCCGTACGAAAATATTCTGTGAGGTAGTTTTAAACGCTCTCCTGTGGCGGTGAAGGAGAAGGCGGAGTCTGAGTGACCGGATCTTCTGATGACTCCGCCCCTTTCACCTCAGGATCAGAAGACTGGGTGCAGAGGAAAGAGAACACATGAGAAGTGTGCGTGTGCGTGACAGTTGTTACAGGAAACATGTAAATGTATGGAGCCGTGTTGAGTCACTCAACTCTTCTGATGTTAGCGTGAGCAACAGGGAGATTTTTGTGAAGGTTTCTGAAGTCATGGCTGAGTTTCAGTTTTCAGACTTTATCAGGTGTCGTGTCAGACTGAAGCACACTATTCTCATGCAATGATGTTCGTTTTGTGCAAGACCGCTGAACGATTATTGGTTTCTGTTCTTGAACATAAAAAAAATTGCAAAATGAAATATTCACTACCTGCTTTTCTTCCAGAGGAGCCGTTTTCTGTGGCTGTGAATGAAACGCACACAAACTCAAAATCCACAAACACAAACCAGCTAGAATTCAACACTAAACACTGCACGTGTTCATGTAACGTGAGGAAGAAGAACGCTGCACGTGATTCTCACCCATTTTCGTGGTCTTCCTCGAGGTCTCCTCTCTCCTGTCGGCTCTACCTACACACAACACACAATAAGAGAGTTGACCTGAAGATACCGCTGAACTGTGGAGATGATCACACGTGATCTTACCCTCGCTGTGACGCGCTGGCCTTTACTTTTACTGCCCTTTGGTCGTCCTCTCGGGCGTCTGGGAGCAGAAGCTTCCTCACACTCCTGACAGATTGAAGATTTTACTACATGAGATGTGTGTGTGCGTGTGTGAGAGTTCAGAACACGCGTGTCTCTGACCTGTGGTGGTTTGCGAGGTCGTCCTCTGCTGCGTTTGGGAACCGGTGACTCCGCGTGACTCGCTTCGGTCTCTGCCACATCCATCCTGATCCCAGAACAGTACAGTGCGCACATATGAATGCTACCTTTATTTATTGATATAAATCCTGATATGTGCACTTCATATCTTTAACTCAACACAAACGATTTAACAACTTCATCATCATAATTATAATAAACATTCATTCAACACAATGAGGTCATTTATTATTTAGATTTGAACAAAATCATCTCTTTTTATAAATTCTGTTTAAAATCCTCATCGACACGCACACATCGATCAGTCAACAGGTTGTGATGAGAGAATTTCTCACTCTACACAAACTTCATTTCCACGTGTGTCTTCAGTAACTTCACGTGTCAAACACATCACACCTGATGTGTCTTCATATATCATTTTTTATATGTTCTTTCTAACTGTATATTTTCTGAACCTGCCGATGAGCTGTGATCTCTGGAGCTGGATCTTAGCATCTATTTAAAAGAAGAAAAAGCTTAAAAAGCTTGATAAAAATGTCAGCAACAGAAATCTTCGTGTGTGTTTTCAAGATCTTTTTTTCCATATGGTCACATTCTTCACATATTTTCAGACCTACAGTAGAATGTAACTGGTGCTCGTGAACTACAGACAGAAAGCATGCTTTGCGGTGGCCTGAGGATGTGAACACAGCCCTTAGCAACATTAAAACAACCAGAAAGAAAATATCATGATGATGCTCAGAGAAAAATATGATATTCACTGAACTGAAATGCATGACAGCGTGTCAATATCACGTACATAAATTTCATCCCGTATCCCGTTAAAGCTATTAAAGCACCGGTATGCGGCATGCTTTAAAACATACAGAATTTGCATAAACCGATGTTTTCTGATTTTTATTTATTTATTTTTAATTTCTAGTAGCCCACGTGCATATCAATAACACACCTACAAAAGATCGTAATCACTTTCATTATTTTCCAGCAATAAACACAACGTAACTTTCACTTGAAAAACATTACAAAACGCATTCTACCTTTACTCGCGTTCCCTCGCACCGCCGTCGCGTGCACTATAACATAAAAACGCGTTTATATACATCAACATCAACAACGTGTTTGACATCACAGCCTACCCCGCCCATTTTACGCAACACCTCGCGTCAATCACCCAAACGCGCGTCAATTCCTGTCATCGCGTTTCTGCTGCGTCGAGAAAGAGCGCGACGCTTACAGCATTCGGTTATGCTTTCGCGCTTTTAGTCCGATTTCCTGCAGCAGAAGCGTTCTG
This sequence comes from Triplophysa rosa, assembly GCF_024868665.1. Classification (NCBI taxonomy): domain Eukaryota; kingdom Metazoa; phylum Chordata; class Actinopteri; order Cypriniformes; family Nemacheilidae; genus Triplophysa; species Triplophysa rosa. The sequence continues at coordinate 886,227 of NC_079896.1, read as the reverse complement.
GGTCGTCGCGCTCTTAACACAGTACAGCACTGAGTTGCATTACACCGGAAGTGTTGGAGTTGTGGGTTTACAGCGCCGCCATATTGGACCAGTCAAAAGCGACCCACAACACGAGAACGGGACGCTGCCGTTTTTCTGGATTAGCACAAACACGTAATCAGATTTCAAGGATTTACGATCTACGTGAAGTAATAACACGTTTAAGATTCAGTTACTTTTAAATAGTCAGAAGTTTTGAAGGAGTGGTCACAACGAAGAGTGAAAACTCACGCTTGTAACGCATTGAAATTGGGTCTGACGTCAGATTTTCTGTTGACTAGATTTGTTCCGTTACCACGGCGACGCGTCCGCAAGTGTCGGGTGCGCGCACAACTAATAAAGCAAGCGCAAGAAATGAGTAGAGAGGGATTTTTTCTCTTATATTTCGCGAAAACAAAATTAGTCATTTACAGAAGAATAAGCAAGCACTCGTGCACAAGTAGTATTGCGTGTGTGTTTCTGGAGTATAGTGTTCTTTCAAGTGTCAAGAATGCAGTGTTACATATAATATTTCAGATATTTTATTCCTAATAATACAACTGTAATTGTACAAAACGGTGTTTATGTCAGCGGTTTGGTGTGAATGATTAACTACATGCTAAACACAAACAGACACACAGTTTGTGAGTAAAATCCTCTCAACTCAGGATGATATAAAAATGCTTACACAGTCTTATAAAACACACTTTTCAGTACAATACATCGCAGCAAAGTCTCTGTAGCCGAGTACACATGTATTGTATTCATATGTAGAGGAGGAATGAATTGTTTGTGACGGTCACGTGAAATATTAGAGGTGAATTACGCCATCTCCATGACCTTCTTTATCCAATCCACATAAACAGACACACGAATGAAGATGTTTGGCTGTCCGGGATGTCCACAGCGGCGCATGGGTATAATAACCCCCTCAAGAACCCAACAGTCACTGTTCTGACACGCCAGAGGACCGCCGTAATCTCTCTGAAGAACAAAACACATCACCATACAACACCTGCATCAACATGAAGAACTTACTCATTTCACAATCCACACATCCATCTGCTGCAAAAGCAGAATGAAAACGCACACAGAAAGTGCTATGCAAATGACTCGTCTCAAACAAGATTTCAACACTTTCGACAGATTTAAAGCGGGAGTAAAAAAAGTTTTGCAACATCTGCAGTGTCAAGCGCGGTACTTTCTAACTGTCATCAGATGAATTTACTTCAAATCTACTACAGGTACACTTACAGCTTTTTTCCAACTGCTAACAAGCATCGTTCAATACCGAAGGCTATGAAGGTATTTTTGGTGCAAAACAACTGAGCGCCTGTGAGAGTGGAACTTGTAGTTGTAGAGGTCGGCCACACGTGTTTCAGTACATTTGAAGCCAAAATTTGAAGTTGCAAACTTGTAGATTGTTTTCCTCTCCCGCAAACACAACACGACAGTTAGGCCTTCTTGAATCCTTCAGTGCAAGTGCACAAATCCAGTTCCACAAATCACAAACTGAGATACTCGTGCAGTAAATATGGTGCAAGACACATTCACACACCTGCACCAAAAGCAAGCGTTCGCAGAGCAGTTTATGTGAATTCATGCAGTGAGAGTTGAATGCTCGTCAAATATTTTCTCACAAATGAAAGGTCTTATTCTTGGACATCCTTCTAACACAAACACCAGAACACAACTACAAGTGCTTGAATCTGCTGCTGCGAGTCTCTGACACAAGTTCACACACTCTCTCACATCTGTGTGATGTGTGGAGCAAAAGTGATTTGTGCACTTGCAGAGGTCAGACCAGCTAGTTTAGATGCCCAGCAGGTGGCGCCCTAACGCGCAAGTGATGGAAAAGTCCGCGAGAATCATCCCGAGCTGCTTTAGTGCCCTGAAATCACTAATCGTCATAGAATCCTTTGGTTTAGTTTAAATACGTGTGCTGGTCAGCTACATTGACAATCCCTTACAAAAATTAAACATGGTTTTACTACAGTGAGAAAAAAACATGGTTAGCGTAGTACCATGACTACAACAAAATAACCATAACTACGGTTCTGAAAACTGATTGATTGAATCATTTATATTTAATAGTTTATATCTTCATTTATTTTTTTACTTACTAGATGACCAAGGTATGACAGACAGCCGTCATATCACGCCACATCGATGCAAGGCCTAAAGGAGACTTTATGTGCACAGAGAAGAATGCCCTGTAGGGTGTGTATTTTTGTTCGTGGTTGTTTGACGAGAAAGTGATGAAATGTAGTTGGGTTAAATGCGTTAAGAATGGGAACGCGCGGAACTGAGGAATAAAATGATAAGTTTCTTAATTGTTTACTTTCGATATTAAATAGAAAAACGACCGATCGACCGATACGGTTCATTCCTCTTGAAACAAGGACCGTGTTGCTCTCAGGTAACAGTGCTCATTGCTCATCTAAATTAAACAAATATAAAACAAACGTGGAATGGTTTTACACACCTGCGAAGACACACCCTGATCTGTCATTTTTCTATAAAGTTAGGCAGAAGAAAATACAAGGAATGGTTTAATATGACGGTGTCATTTAATATAAGACGACAAACTTATCAGAGCAGGCGCTAGCTACCTTTTGTGAAATAAGAATGGCTAATTCAGAAACACTGATCCATTACGAATTCTTTTTTATAAAAGAGTAAAACCATGTTTTGTAGCACTATTGGCAAAACCATGGTTTTTGAAACCAGTTATTTTGTGGTAACCATGGTTTTACTATAGTAACCATATATTCTTGTTTTAACTGTAAGAAAACGTGTTTTTTCTTTGTTTAACTGTAGTAAAACCATGTTTAATTTTTGTAAGGGATTGTCAATGTAGCTGACCAGCACACGTATTTAAACTAAACCAAAGGATTCTATGACGATTAGTGATTTCAGGGCACTAAAGCAGCTCGGGATGATTCTCGCAGACTTTTCCATCACTTGCGCGTTAGGGCGCCACCTGCTGGGCATCTAAACTAGCTGGTCTGACCTCTGCAAGTGCACAAATCACTTTTGCTCCACACATCACACAGATGTGAGAGAGTGTGTGAACTTGTGTCAGAGACTCGCAGCAGCAGATTCAAGCACTTGTAGTTGTGTTCTGGTGTTTGTGTTAGAAGGATGTCCAAGAATAAGACCTTTCATTTGTGAGAAAATATTTGACGAGCATTCAACTCTCACTGCATGAATTCACATAAACTGCTCTGCGAACGCTTGCTTTTGGTGCAGGTGTGTGAATGTGTCTTGCACCAAATTTACTGCACGAGTATCTCAGTTTGTGATTTGTGGAACTGGATTTGTGCACTTGCACTGAAGGATTCAAGAAGGCCTAACTGTCGTGTTGTGTTTGCGGGAGAGGAAAACAATCTACAAATCAAGATGCATTGCCCGAGAAAACATCAGATGTGATGTTGATTGATGAGAACTTGTGGCCAAATGCAAGAGAGAGAGCGAGAGGACTAGGACCCTCACAGTAATTTACAATGAATGAACAACTACACATGTTGTTGTGTTGAATTTTTTTCTTTGAGTTTTTTACAGTAATTATCATTGCAGCCCTGGAATTTCAAGATGTCTCCCATATTTTTTCACCTTTTGATTGTAATTGTTTGTACTATAGGCAAAATATTTTTTTTGTAGTACATTCAGTAAAGTGAAAAGTGGTTATTCTATATAAAATACTGATTCATTCAAACTTCAAAAATAAAAGTGAATAATTGATGTAATGCTCCCTGTTGTTGGTGTTTTTTAGGTCAGTGTGTTCTGAATGAAATGTATGTTTTCTGAATGAGAATTGTTGCGAGTGTTATTTTGAGACCTATATAAAGTGTTTTGTTGGTCTGAGCGAGTTTTGGAGGCGAGATGAACTGTTTTGGCCAACAGTGTGAAGAGTTTTGTAATTGTGGCTTCAGTATTGAACAATGCTTGTTAGCGGTTGAAAAAAAACTGTAAAAGTACACCTTTAGAAACTATTTAGTATAGAATATTGATTCTCGTTGAATCGTGTTATTTTTGTGTGCACGTTTTCATGATGTGTTTGTGGGTACAGTAGATTCTCACCTCACAGGCACCGACTCCGGCCTGAAAGGGCATAGTGCACATCTCATTCTCTCTGACACGACCTTTGAAATACTGATTACACTCTTTATTGCTCAATACAGGCATCTGAGCCACATTCAGGACGGTCTCGTCTGCCGTACCTGACAAGTGACAAAGAAAATAAAACATCAGATGTTGTGAAACTGTTTCCATCACAGTTGAGAGTGTGTGAGGTACAGTGACGTTGTTATTGAGTTGTGTATATTCAGTGTCAGTGGTAATAGTGTGTTGTCTTGATACCTTTCGACTCTCCCCAGCCTGCGATTTCACAGGTGGTTCCTTCTGGAACGATGTAGCGCTCGGGTGGAAGACAAATCTGAGACACACGCTCATTAAACTGTGCTGGACTGAAGGAGAGAGAGCGAGAGAGGGTCTCCGTCATGATGTGATGTTTTAATCGTGGTACAGAATGATTGATGGAGGTTGATATGTCACACTGTTTACACCGGTTAGTGTTATTCATTCAAACAAGCACAGTTTTACCATAGTACACCTCAATGACTGATTTACTGGTGTGTAATGCTGCTGGTTTGTGCGTGTGCTTGCGCGTGTGTGTTTTGTACCTTTCTAACAGCAGCATGACCAGATGAGATTCAGAGGGGCCGCAGACGATCTTCGTGAGACCAATGGTTTGTCTGTCCGATTCTCCTTCCTTTGGATCACGGAACAATGTGCCCATCATAGCCGTGTATCCCATGAGATCCACATAACTGCACACACACACACTTGTTTGTAATGATGTTTATTAAAGGGCTAGCGTAAGATAACAGTAAACATAAATTTACCAGGAAGAGAAGCACTGTTTAGTGCTGATGACCCACTGAGAGTTCACCAGAGAACCTCCACAGAAATGATTCCCTTTCCTGAACACACACACACACACACACAGAGAGCAGATAAACCTTCAGATAAACCCGTCTGTGTGTGAGACGTGGTGATAAAGATACACACAGACTGACCGATCTCTGAGGCTGACCGTCCACGGAGAGTTTCCTGGTGTGCCGCCCACTATTCTCAACATGGATTTGGCAAAGCGGTCTTCTCGTTTTCCACACTCATTGAACACAACCTCCGCTGTATACACACACACATTAGAAACGCACGCACGCACACACACACACACATCATGATACAGTACATGCGGTGTGTGTGTGTGATTTACCTGTGGGTCCAATGATTGGCACTTTCTCTCCAGCTGTTGAAATGAAAACAAAGACACTGAGATGTGATAAAGACTCTGTTGATGTTTGTCATATTTTCGGTTCATGATATGATGAGAAATGTAGAAAGTTCACCACACTGCTTGATGGCACAGTAGTCAAACTCTGTTTTGGGATCGGTGGTGTAACACCAGGGGCCGTGATGATCTCCGTCAGGATTCCTGCAGTAATTCTCTGTCAGATTGGCCTCGGGATGTGTTTTGGGGTTTATCCTGTAAGTCCACATTAACACGAACAGATCACACATCAGTCGGACTTTCAGAGACAAATATTATATGGATATTTTGACACAGTTTTAGCTCACTTCTCAATGTTTGTGAGGAATGTTTGAGTATTGGTTGTGTTTTTCTTTCTTACTTGGTTTTGTGAGGTGTGTTGATGCTCCATTTCTGGCACAGAATGCCTTTACGAGTCTTGCGGACGACACCTCGGTAGTTTTTGCCAATTTCATTGTAGCAATCTAGACGCATGTTAGAAAAAACAACTCAGTCATCTGACAGTCTGAATAAATAGGCTAATGAAAAGTCAAAGTTCAACTGATGAAGTGAATCAGTAGATAAAATGAATCAGGTGATGAAGTGAATCAGTAGATAAAATGAATCAGGTGATGAAGTGAATCAGTAGATGGTGACTCTGTACCTTCAGCTTCGATGTCATCAGCACAGCGTTTGATCTGCAGGCAGAGAGCCGTTCTCATCGCAGACAGAGACGTGAAACACCAAGGAGCTTCTGAACCATCAGGATTACGACAGTAATTCTCCTCCAGACCTCTGACATGCGTGAACACACATCAAATATGAAACAAATGAACATGGCTTATTAGAGAAGAGAAAGTGACAGGCCGTCCTGACTCACTTGCACTCGTAGGTTTTGGGGTAAAACGGGTGCTCGTGAGGTTTCTGAGCGTCCCAGCGTTGACACGGAATCCCTGAGGTGGTTTCATTGACTTTACCTCTGTAATCTTCACCACGACCCCGAAAACAGTTGGTGGTGTAGCTGGAGCGAAGACGACGCTTTGGAGATTCAGCTGCAGAGAAGATGAGAGGTGACGAGACAGAACTGAGATAAAGAGCAGACGTCCAGTGTGGGAATGCTTCAATAAAATCCATCCTGTCCAAATAAGGGATCTGTTTAAAGTGCATTTGTTTGAATGTTGAAACGGTGTAATGTGTGAATGTCACAGATATCGTGAGCTCTTTTTTGAATCCCACTGAAATAAAAAGTGATTCATGTTGTGCTGCGAGATGAAATGGGTGTAAGTGAAAATGACAGACATGTCATCAGGATAATGGTGTCCTAAATGTGTCCTTTATAGAGAACCTGCAGATGACGCAGCGTTTAACAGAAACTCTACTACTGTGAGACGTTATCAAGCTCGTGCATCTGTTGTGTTCTGAAGTTGTCTTGCTATTAAAACTTTGAAGTTGTTGAGTAGAGATGCGTTTAAACTCTCTTCACCCACGTTCGAGGTCGTCTTTAATGTTTTGAGATGTTTGAAGGACTTACAACACTTGCGAATGTCACAGCTCTCTCTCTCCACCGCTGGATCGGTGGTGTAACACCAGGGTACCGGAGACGCGTCTGGGTTACGACAGTAATTATCATCCAGACTCTTATCAGGGTATCTGCTCATACAAACATCAGATTGACATCACATCAGAGTTCAGAAAGCTTCAGTAGACACTCACACACACAACTTTTTGCATTTTTAGATTTAAAAAAAATATTGTTCTGTACAATTTATTAGTTTTTGTGCCCATGAGGACCTCAATTTTGGTCCCCACAGTGACACGAGTCCCCATGAGTTGGTGTGCGTTCAGGTTTAGGTCCCCACCGGAATATACAAACATGAACACACACACTCACACACATTAAATGAGTTTTGTATTGTAGATACTTCTCTGGCTGATAGATGTGTTGATGTGGAAACTGTTGGTCCCATCTCTGACACTCTTTACCGCTCACTGTGTGATCCACCTGACCTCTGTAGTCTTCTCCATTACACGTGAAGCAGACGTCTAACACACACACGCACACACGTGTAGATGATAACAGTGCAGCTTTAAAGACTCTTTAGGATAAAGTGTGTCAAATACTTTCATCAGAGAGAATTCATTGGTGGTTTGATTGTAAACACAGTGACTCTCTTTCAGAACATTGATTTGTTTGTTTAACCTGTCAAACCTCTGGCTCAGCCAGTGTCACGAGTTTAGGACGGGCGATGTTTGTGGACAGAAACGACACACATCATCATTAAAGTCATTCAGAGATGAATGTTGTTGAAATATCTCTACCATCTTTACACTTTGGAATGTCACAACTCTCATATCTGCGTTCAGGATCTGTGGTGTAACACCAGGGGCCGATTCGATCCCCGTCTGGATTCCGACAGTAGTTCAGCTCAAGACCGTTGGTGGTAGACGGAGTCCATCTGTTCCAAACATCAAGAGCATCAAGCCGGGAAAAAAATCATATACCTTATCTCATCATACACCATACCGTACAGCATAATGCAAAAATCATGCCATACAACATAGCATACGTGCTGCCATACCATATTATCACACACTGCACAGTATTGCACCACATCTTACACTGTATCATATCTTATCAAATCACATACCATACCATAATCATATATCATATCACATCATACCATATCGCATTGCATCGTTTCATATAATAGCGTACCGTACCGTACCTTTAAAAGCAGAGCGTTAATCTCAAACAGATGCCCATTAAAGTCGATATGAAATCATGAGCTCTGCTTCCGTCTTTAATACACATTACCCTCTTATTGCGATGTGTTATCACAGTCTTACCAATACAATTACATTTGATTACTTACAGATGGTTTCATCTTATCAACATAAACAAACGTTACTGCGCATGCTCACTTTTGTGACCCCCCCAAGCTCAACCGCTAGATGTCAGTGTACCATACGGTTTCTTTAAATGCGACCGAACAACAGGACCCGTTCAACAAATTGTTTATTTAATAAAAATGTACACAACAAAATTCAACAAATCGTTTATTTAATAGAATTATTATACAGTAAAATAATAATACAAACTATTATTAACATAAATTAAATTAAATATAAGAGACTAGCCAAACACAAACCGGAAGTTAACTCGGGGTCAGGCGCACGCGCCTCCGATGACACGGTCTGTATCTTGTTAAATCAGTTTACAGAAGTGAATTTAGTTACTATTATTATATTAGAATGTATTAGATTTAGCAAAACATTTCACAACAAGAAGCTTGTTAGGTTTAAAAACTAAGAGATTTATAGCCTATGCAAGATTTGAACGAATTCGAAGACATTCAGTGTCGAACAACCTTTGGGTAACTGTATAATATATCATCTTAGTAACAACACCAAAAACATACAACACGTTTTTAAGAAATCTCTGTGTGTATAAAAGTCATTCATGTACCTGTGATCGTGAGGAAATTTTGACCACCACTGTTGACACGTCCGTCCGTCTTTAGTTGTCGCCACTTTCCCTCGATAGTCTTCTCCTTTACCAACAATACACTTCCTGACATAAACTGAGTGAAGAACATATCAGAACACATGATGATACACAACAACAACACATCTGATCTTTTCAACTTCTATAGTCTAGAAGAGAACGTTTCGATTCAGATCCTCTTGATGTTGTGCTAATGTTACAAACCAAAGAATCTGATGCGGTTTAGAAGAACATATCTTACATTATAGACGGTTTCATCTTAACAACATAAACAAACGTTACTGGTTTACTTCCGGTACACATTCACAAACAATTGAGTGCCTGACGATTATTTCTGATAACAATCAAAAGAAACCGAGAAGAAGCGTCACTTGGCTGAACTCGTCTCTCCAATATTTTGAATTTAGACTGCGATACCAAGCTCATCCGCTAGATGTCAGTGTACCAGAGGGTTTCTTTAAATGCGACCGAACTACAGGACCCATTCAACAAATTGTTTATTTAATAAAATTAACATTCAACAAAATTCAACAAATCGTTTATTTAATACAATTATTATACAGTAAAATAATATAACAAATTAATATTAACATAAATTAAATAAATAGTTATATTATTAGACACTAGCCAAACACAAACCGGAAGTTAACTGGGGGTCAGGCGCGCGCGCGTCCGATGAAACGGTCTATATGTAACACAACATAATTCATTTTTAAAATGTTGTGAGAAACAAACCTTTCATCTCATAAAGATCACAGTTGACATTTCTCTTCACATCTGCATTGTCTCCATCACCGACCCACGGCAGATGTTTACACACCACAGACGGCCGGAACTCATAATTAAACGCTCTGAAAGGAGAAATGATTCTGTAAATACTCAATCAGAACTACATATCATTTCATGCAGGACATTACTAAACAAATGACTTTGAAAAAAGAGAAATGAAAAACAGCAATGCAACCCTTTCAAATCATCATCATCATCATCATCACTTTTATTACAGACTCGAAGTTGTTGTAGCGAATCGGCCTTCCATCGCAGAAAGAAATCTCAGAGACGAGGGTTCCAGATGCCAAGAGTTTAAAGTGAGATATTCAGAGTTCATCTGAAGTAATCTAACCAATAACATCTGACTCCATGCTTTATACAGAAATCTCAGGTGTTTTTTCACAGTGTTAGCCAATCAGGTTTCACGTGATATCATCTTTTTCAAGTTCTTAAAAGAAAAGTGTATACATTTCCTTTCAGCAGGCAAATGTATATCATATTGTCATTTACTAGAACCTTTCTTGCTTAATGTGGTTTTCATTACAATGAGTTTATGGTTAAATGGATACTGTGCAACCCAAAAAGATTAGACTGTTCAAACAAGCTAATACTGAACACATCAGTGTTCGTGACTTTGTGCAATAAATTATAGCAATGCACAGACTACTGTCTACTTTTGTGTTGCAAAACATATACTTGAACTATGCTTGAACTAATGTCTACAAAGTGTATGTGTATGTGTATGCTAAGCAGATGCCTAATGGTGCTGCTTGGTGCTCAACCCATGAGGCTCATAGCCTTTGCTATATCAGAGAAGTGGATGAAACCTATAACTAACTTAAATGTATTAATTCATATAAGAAAAACTACCATAAAGTCCAATCAATTTTTTTACAAACAAACAAATGACATAAAGCACATAAATACATGAGAAACACGGTACAGCAGTAACCACACAAGAAGTCAATGTATTACAAAAACACAGAGATACCAATGCCTCCACAGCCTGGACTGATACCGTGGAGAACTTACACTTACATATCATTTCATTTTTTGACTCAGTAAGCCGACAGATAAATTTATACATGAGATACTTTGACCATAAGTGAGCAGTATATAATGGTGTGCAATATGCAGTTTAAACAATAATATTTTCACTTCATCTGAACAGAAACCAAACTTAAGTTAAATGTTAGCCTATTGGACGTTGCCTCTCTATATCCTCATCATCTGTCAAATGCTCAGTAATAAAATGCCCAAGATATTTTACTTTCACACCCACCATTAGATTCTTTTCAGACAATGTGAAAGCTGGGAAATGTAAACTCTTTTTCTCCTTAGCTCTACCAATCATAATAGTAGGCCTACTCTTGTTAGCATTATAATATGTTCAAAGTCATAAACAGAACATATGTTCAAGAGCTGCTGGAGACCAGCACTACTGGGACTGAACACAACAAGATCATCTGCTTACATGATGCAATTCACTAAAATATTCCCAGAATTCACTTCTTTTAAGCAGTCAATAAATAGCCTTTGTAAAAACATCAGAACGCTTTAAATGATAAGTGCTCACAGATCAGTCAGTATTATGTTTGCTGGGACAGTGATGATGATGATGATGATGTGTGTGTGTGTGTGTGTATGAGACCTGCATTCTAGACTCTCAGTGCAGCGTTTAGCACAATCCTCCAAAGTGACGCCCGGCAGAACCGTCAGCCGATCTGCGTTCCAGGACTTCAGAACCAACTCACGACCCTCAGAACGCTGGAAATCATTCAGAGCACTGCGGTACCCTGATCAACACACGCACACACACACACACACACACACACACACACACACACACACACACACACACACACACACACACACACACACACACACACACACACACTCAACCTGTCTGTTCTCTGTTCACGCAGAAGCATTTTTGTGGTACAGCCTCTGTGTATGTTATGGTCCTTATGGTTTAACAAATGGGATCTGTTAAAAAATGACACACAAAGATATTTGCAAGAACGTTTGTAACCAAATGGTTCTGGGTCACTATTGACTACCATACTAGGAAAAGAAACTACAATGGTAGTCAATGGTGACGCAGAACTGCAAAATGTCTTTCTTTGTGTTCAGCATAGACATCAGGTAGACACANCACACACACACACACACACACACACACACACACACACACACACACACACACACACACACACACACACACACACACACACACTCAGCAGGTCATGCGTGATCTGTGTGTGTGGGCCTTACACACACATGACCTTTGATTCTGTAAACTGTGTCTGTTTTAGAAAATTCCCAGTGACACAACACAACTGCACAATGATGCTCACATAACATCACACATAACACCGGCCCACAGCTGTGTAAATCCACACGTGTGTTAAACATCAGTACACTGTCATATATGAACATCTGCATGTACAGAGACTGAAGAGAAAATCTCATTCTTTTACAAAACTGCACTGTGGTAGTAAATCAATGATATCAAACTAAACCACAAACATACTAGAACGCTTTCTGGACAAGAGTGTCATCACAGTACTTTCATTTGATTTGTCATATTGAAGCTCCGAATCACATAAATACATAAATATCTGCGGAACATTCTCATCTACACACAAAAAATGAATAAAAGAATATTTAAAGAATGAATCAATATGAATGTAGATGAAGACATTCTGAAGGTTGATAAATATATTATGAGAACATTGATCTTACCATGAACTGCGTCAGTCCAAAACAGCAAAACTGTGAGAAAGAGTAAAATCATGGTATAAGTGCTTCTTTACCCCCACAAACAATCTCACTGAAGGACTTTGAGTCTGTTCGATTGATCAAAAGAGAGAGAGAGAGAGAGAGAGAGAGTGAGTGTGTGTGTGTGTGTGTTTGCTCTGCTGGCCTGACAGAACTGGATGTTTCCCAGTTAATCCAGTTTAAACAAACAATTACATCACATTTGCATTCTTCATCAATTCTTATTGAAGTAATAGATATTTTTTTAACTCTTAGTTTAAATTATGAGCTCAACATATCTGTGAAATTATACAGAACTCATGATTTATGCTTCTTTACATGAGAATTCTTTCTTCAGTTATTCAGTCTCATGTGGTGTCAAACATGTACGAGATTCTTCCTCAGAACGCAAAAGAAGATATTTTGAAGAACGTTGATAATTAAATAACATGAAACTCCATTGAATGAACACAAAGCCACCGAGACATTTCTCAAAGTATCTCCTTTTGCGTTCCACTGATGAACGAGTCACATACAGATTTACGAGAGAATAGATGATGACCATTTTTGTCTGAACTGTCCCTTTAAATACAAAAATGTATGAGGTTGTAATTCTGCGAGCGGTCGGCAGAGGTCAGTGTGTGTGTGTGTGTGTGTGTGTGTTAAACTTCTTCCGGAACTCTGTTTTAAATCATATCTAGGTAGTTAAATACTTGATATTGTCATTTAATCAGACAGTTATGTCATTTAATTATGCTTGTGTGTGTGTGTGTGTGTGTGTGTTTGTTTAATGGAACTAACTAAACTCTGTGTGTGTGTTTTACAGAAGCGAAAGCGCGCTTGAGTTCTGCTGAACTTTGATCCGTCAGTCAGAATGTCTGAGGTTCGGTCGTCTGAAGGCTCGGTTCGGGTTCAGATGTGCGGGGATCAGGCGCTGTTTTACCGACAGGCTCTCCCCGCTGGCTGTACCGCACGTCTGACGGTTTTGCTGCTGCACGGGATCCGGTTCTCCTCTGAAAACTGGCGAAATATCGGAACTCTGGAGACTCTGGCGGCCGCCGGTCACAGAGCGCTCGCGCTCGATCTGCCCGGTGAGCTGTCACTCAAACACTAGCGCTAAAATACCAATGTAATGTTAGTTCAGAAAAGTTTTCCCTGCAATCATATACCGTGATGTTTACACGGTTCTCTCAGAATACTGTGGCATTTCTGGGGTACGAAACATGGTGTAATTAAGCGACAATATATACAAAATTCATATAGTTCAGTCAATAAAGTCAACATAAAGACAAGAATCTGTTTTTTCCTCATTATTTATTGTGAAATAAATGACATTTGTATATCATATAAGAAAACGACTACTTATGAAGTCTCATTTTCTATGTGTTAAATGTACAGATCATTGGTAGAACTACAGAACAAATGATTGGCAGGTGTCAGTCAAATGAACTCGTGGCTCACTCTGTCTGTCAGGTTTGGGTCAGTCTAAATCAGCGGCGGCTCCGGCAGCAGTGGGTGAACTGGCCCCGGGTGCTTTCCTCAAGCAGGTGTGTGAAGGTCTTCAAACGGGTCCTGTGGTGGTCATCAGTCCCTCTCTGAGCGGCATGTACTCGCTACCGTTTCTCTTTCAACACACTGATCTGGTGAAGGCATACATCCCCGTGGCTCCCATCTGCACAGAGAAGTTCTCAGCGGGTCAGTACTCCAGCGTTCAGGTGAGATCAGCGCTCACGACATTACACTCACTCACTGGAACCCACGCGCACGCACGCACGCACGCACGCACGCACGCACGCACGCACACACACACACACACACACACAATGAATGTCAACTGAACACGTTGAAATAAAAGTGTAAAGCCAAATGACTCATGTTTTTTCTTTCTTGCCTGTACAGACACCGGCTCTTATCGTGTATGGAGACCAGGACAGTCAGTTTGGGGAGGCGTCACTAAGTAACCTGAGTCATCTGGCCAATCACAGAGTGGTGGTAATGAAGGGGGCGGGGCATCCGTGTTACCTTGATGATCCTCAGACCTGGCATAAGGCGGTCCTGGACTTCTTGCAGACGTTATCGTGATCGTCTCTGATTAATATTATTGCTAAAATTATAACCGAACATTCCAAATCCAAAAGAAAATCTTCGTATTAAGCTCATTTACTTTAAGTTTCTTAGTGGGAAATCTCTGCTCAGATGAACGACGCAATACCGATGTGAACCCTGACTGTGCTGAAATGACTTCTGATACAGACACACAGACAGAGAGTGTTATATTTGGAGCAGTTAAAGTCCCAGTGAAATTAAAAATGACCATTCTTATTTTGTCATGAAATATTGCAGCGTTTATAGTAAATAGTTTATCAATGTGAGTCATTTTCTTTTTAAAATTCATGTACCCTCATAATCTTTATGAATTCACTTCCGCCCTGAAATGACTATCCATCTGAAATGACGGAAACTAGACTGCTTAGGCGGAGCATCCGTTAACTCCTCCCCTTCAACTGTCAGTCTGCTGCCAGTTTCATTTCAAAATCAACAGGCTTGTTCGACTTGATGCGGCGCCGAAGATCCGACAGGCGGATGACATCAAAGTACCGCGAGAGCGAGAGCGATTCGAAAAACGATAAAAAGTTTGCTTTCGAATCGCTCTCGCGGTACTTTGATGTCATCCGCCTGTCGGATCTTGCGGCGCCGCATCAAGTCGAACAAGCCTAATGCAACAGCTGTTATTACACATCCAATCAAATCGCAGTGAAAAATGCAAGCCACACCCACTCATTTACGCCTTTGAAATTCCTTGTGTCAGAATACGGAAGTAAAAACGATCACAACTTCCTGTTCACGGGGACTTTAAAGTTTAGAATGAGATGTTTGACCAATAGCTGCACATCTGTGTCATATTCAACAACGTCCTTTGATCATTATTGTGAAACTATACACACATTTATTTTTCATTTTCAAAAATCAACACACATGCTGCAAAGAAAAAGCCCTCACGTAAGTGATCACAGCTGACACGTGTGTGTTTGTTCAAGCGAGAGCAATCGTATGTTAATGTAGGCTTAATAATGAAAAAGAACCACTACACAATGCACTGAAGTGAAAAATATGAACATTATTTAATAACTGATTCTCTGTAATAAACAATTTGAAAATATTTTACAAGGAGTCACAGACACAATATTTTACAAATTTTTCCCTTGTGGTTTTTTGTTGTCTGTACAAAAGAAAATGAAGCAACATGAAGCCTTGACAGAGGCCACCGACACACAAACTCTCACCATGATAACAGAGCTCAAGTCATATGAGTTTAATCAGCAGTACGGTGTGATTCTCTATTTTTTAATACACGTTTAAACCTCACTCGTGTTTAATTCAATTTCTCCTTTGTGTGTTTTTTTCTCTATATTTATGTTTTTGTACACGTTTGTCACGGATCACCAGACTAAAGACTACGTAATCACATACACACGTCTCACTGATGGAAACGCGCCTACAGGGATGTTACTTTGGAGGGGGAGGGGTCACGGGAGAGACTCCTCCCGGTGGGTGGGGCAGACCCCTCCCCATGTGCAAGCTGCTTCCTCTTTTAGCTTTTCTTTTTGAATACTATTGTTTTTTTCTCTTTTTTTTGGCAAAAGCAAATCTTTCAGACCACTTAAAAACAAGGACTTTTGTTCCACAGTGAATTGTGACACAAGACAGACACAATCATCATCGTTTCATCGCGGGCGTCTCGCCAAAACGCTGGGCAAGCGCTTCTGTGCCCCTGTACATCGACAGTGTTCCAGTATTAAGACAAATACACACTTTCCTTACAAAACAAAAAACAAAACAAAACGTATGGCAAAGTTTTAAAACTGCTCGCAAGGCATATTAACATCTCTCTGAGCTCTCTTTACCTCATCATCCGGCAGAGAGGAACACAACAGCCACTTGACAGCCATCTAACATCACCACAGTAAGATTTCACCCCAACAAATGAAAATTCTGTCACTTATTCACAGCTTTGTGTGATGAACAGACTGAAGTGCACATTTCTATTAGTCGAGTCATGATTGGTTACAAGATGTGAGAACCAACAGCAATGATATTCAGCAAATAATGACTTCGGTCTCAGTCTGTTCCTCACACCTGGACTACAGTGCATGAAGCGTCATCGTCTGGGAACGATCAGTGTGGATATGATCATGACAGAATGTTCATTGGGTGATTTTCACCTTTAACTTCATCAAGATCAAAAGCACACGCTAAAAACAGTCTTTTTTTGCTGACATTACCACATATGACCATGCACATGAAATTCAGAGCGGAAGGACGTTTTGGGTTCATCAGTCTGGTTTACGGGTCTGACATGTGAATTCAAGAACAGCGTGTGTTGTGTGTGAAGGTTTGAGGTCACGTGTGATAGCGTGAGATTTAGGGTTGCGTTCAAGTTTCAAACGTTAGTGACGTGTGGAGTTAACACGGAACAAAACCCGTGAGAAACACTGTGTCCATCACAGACATGCAGCATTCAAGCACCTCTCAAAATACATGACATCATCAGCGCAGACACAACATGACATCATCGGCACTGTTCATGACTCAAAGAGACAATCCACCAATAATCATCATAATTCTGGGATTATCTCCTCGTGTCGGTCCAAACACTGCGTTTTGTTTTCTGCGGATCATTCAAAAAGTTTGTATCAGTTTGCAGACTGATCAAATAAAATGAAACAACTTTATGTTTCAAGTCTATGTGATATGAGAAATTATGATATGATTTTAATATTTGAAAAGACACGAGAGTAAAGTACAAAATTATATTCATTTTTTGGTGAATTCTACCTTTAATGTTCAACTGACGTCCTGAAAACAAACGGATATGAAATATTCTTTTGACACTTCAGTAAAAACCACAAATGTACAGTCATCACTCAATTGACAACACTCCCAGAATACTCGTCTCACAGTCATTTCACATACGCACATCATGACAACAAACATCGATTCAGTTCCTTCTGTGCGCACACACACCAGCGTGTGTTTGACTTTACAAAACATCTGTTTGTTGTTGCTTTAAAGAAACTGAACAACACTAACCTGAGGACTCCATCATGAAGAATCATACAGACGGTGATGCACATGTAGATGGTTCTTTGTGAAACTTTAAGTGCTTAAAAACTCACTGAGAACATTTCGTTTTGTTGTGTAGTTTTGTACAAGATCGCGAAGATAAACACTAGGGCTGTCAAATAAAAGTTTGTGTTTAAGTAATACACGTCAGTGTACTGTGCATATTCATTTTGTATTTATGAACACACACATGAATGCATATATTTGAGAAAAATATAACAATTAATAAACGTTTATTTAGAATTTTAATGATTGGTAAATGTAAATAATACATTGAAATATTTCTAAATATATAGACAAGTATGTGTATGTTTTGTGTTTATAAATACAAAATGAATATGCACAGTACACAGATACGTACATACAGTGTAAACACAAACTCTTATTCTGGATGCGATTAATTGTTTGACAGCCCTAATAAAAACATGTGAAAAGTGCTACAGAAAACGCTGAAAGAAATAAAGGTGCTTGTGAATAATCGGAGATTCGGACTGAAATCACAACAATAACTCTCATTCTCTTATAGAAACTCTGCAATCCTACCGTCAGTTCTGGAGCCTCAGGCTGAGTTTCAACAACACTTTTATATGAATCTAGTATGCAGTACGTACTGTATATTGTGGGCACTGCACAGAAGAATATCTCCCATCATGCACTGCACTCAACATGACCTTTTATCTCTTGATTCAGCAATCGACACAAAATAATCATATTAATGTCTGAGAGACAATAAACTGAATGCCCATCGCTGAAAGGAAAGAATTGAGTAAAGTGCACTGCTTGACCCTAGTATACAGTATATACTGCACTGTAAGAGACAGCGTTATGTTCCGAACACTGCTTTTGTTTTTAGTGTTCTAAGGCTGTAAGCTCCAATGATAGTCCAACTCTTTCAGCACACGCGTGTAAAAACTAAGCACACAAGTGGACATGATAGTGAACGAACGGCCCATTACAGAGAAGACAGAAGAGGTTGAGTTCACCAGTATGTTTGCGTCTTGTGTTATATAATAATCTAGAAAATAAAGTACATATATTGACCGACACAAAATAATCCATCCAAGTGAAGTGCTCGTACAAACACAATGCATGATAGACATTCTGACATCATCAACTGCATTTCGATCCATCAGGTCTCTCTCTCTCTCTCTCTCTCTCTCTCGTCTTCGGTTTGATTGTTTAACACATTCTGTCATGGTTTACTCACCCTCTATTGAAGAATCTTCACACGGCTGTTTTCCACACAATGACGGTTCACAGTGATCTCTCCTGTCGAGGTGAAAGAACCCAACCCAACCCAACCTGTGTGCTACATCAGTGGTTCTCAAACTGGGGGCCCCAAGATGGATCCAGGGGGGCCACAGATTTTGTGGCATTTTATGAAATATAGAAATTCATCATAGATTTTATGCAATCAAACATCAGAAAAATGACACCACAAACCAAACAAATTGAGGTTCCAGCATTGTATAACTGAATGTTTTTGGTTTAATTAAAATTCTAAGTTTAAGATTATACGTCTTTCTATGGGGGGCCGCAAAGCGATGCACTTAACACAAAGGCGACCTTACAACGAAAAAGTTTGAGAACCACTGTGCTACATGACGCTCTTACAGTTTGTGCGAGTAAAAAAGCAAAACACAAGATTCAGTTCGAAGTGACGATGACGACGGCAGTCAGTGCGATCATCATCTGAAGTATGAAAAGGAATAACAATCTGTTCTTTAAACAAGACTGTATAGCACACAATATGACTGGCAGACATCAGCGTGAACCGTCACTGAACAGAAAAACCAGAGTACAGGTTTGAGATCAGGGTGAATAAATGACGACTGAACCTTTCTTTACAAACAAACACACATTACACATCAGGCATCTGTGTAGTCTGACTTGTGATAAAAGACACAAAAATAATCTTAATTTACTAAACCTGTTCCGATCGGGGCATGAAAGAAACGAAGAACTGAAGCCCTTATGAGCGGACGGCAAACGCTTTTCATCTCAAGCACTTTCATTCAGACGTCAGCCTTTTATTTTCCTTTTTACGTCCTCCTAATTTGGCTAGAAAAACACAACAAGTCTCATTTTGGCAAGAAGTCGATAATAGTTTATAAATAAAAGCTAATTGAATAAATAAGATCTATCATCTGTCCCTTCTCATGTCATTTATTCTATTATACGGAGGTATGTTTTTAATACTCGTCTCGAGATGTTTTTTTTTGTTAATCTCTTGTAAAGTTCTGCGATTATTTTATTTTCTTGTTACCGGAAGCTAGACAGCGTCAGAAAGTTGTGTAGCCCAGCGTCTACACGACACGCGGGTTACAGCACACGATGGATGTGACGAAGATATGAATGACCTTTCCTCCTTAGAGGCGGAGTCAAAGGAAACTCCACCCCCATGTGAGGGAACAGTCCGTGTCGTTTTCTCCACATCTTCGTCTCTTGGTCCGAGATGGCCGTCGTTTTCTCAGCACTAACTTTGTTTAGCTTCCTGTTTCATAAAGACACTTAGCTCCTCCCACAAATGCTCTCGATTGGCAGGCGACGACGAAGTTCTGCAACGGTCACTAAGCAACAATCTGTGAAGCTAAGTGGATGAAGCAGTACGAGCGGGCTTCCATATAAGGGCAGGAGGAAGTCCCTGTATATTATCTATGACTAGAGCGACGGGGAGATAAAGGAGGCATGAGGAGGAGCGGGAGGACGAGACGAGGAGGACGGAGTTAAACGGAGGGGCGGGCCAAAACACAGAGGAGGAGGAGCTGGAGGAGGAGTAAAGTGAAGAGGGAGGGACGGAACGAGTGGCCACGCCCACAGTCTGATGTGTTTTCCTGTCAAATAAGAGACAAAAGTGTGTGGATTAATATTCTATTCAAGTCCTGCAAGCTGCAATCTGAAAAAAAATCTGAATACATAAAAACATCTTATAATACACTGCAAAAAATGACATTCTTACTAAGTGTTTTTGTCTTGTTCTGTAGTACAAATGAAGAGTTTGGTTCCAAAATGAGATTATACAAATTTTCAAAAATCATGTTTTTTTATTGTGCATTCCAATTCATATCAATCAAACTCAAAATAATAACTAAAATAAAATACAGCTAACTAACACAATAAAAACATCATAACATAATAAAAACATGATTTTTGAAATGATCTCATTTTAGAAATAAACTCTTCAAATATCTAAACAAGATGCACTTTCTTGACAAGAAAAGTGACCTAAGATATTAAGGCTCTTTTCAAGGAGAAAAATATAAGAATTAAGTAAGTTTATGGTCAAAAAAACAACAACAAGTAAAATTGAATTAGGTACTTGAGAAAAAGGCCAAACTAAATTTAAGTTGATGTTTCTCACCTCATCGGCAGCATTTTTTTTGCTTGTTTTTACCATAAACTTTCTTAATTCTTATAATATTTTTCTTAGGTCACTTTTCTTGACAAGTAATTGTACCTTGTTTTTAGTAAAAATATCTAAAACTTCTTAAATCAAGATAAAAATGCTTAATAAGAAAGTGTACTGATTTATCATTTAAATTGTCAGCTTGTATTTCGCAGATAATGATTAATGTCGTTTGTTAACACAGGTAAGAAATGTTATGTATTAAACAGAGAGGAAAGGTTATGGATTGTAGTTTTACAGAAATCATTTTTCAGTGGTTTAAATCAAGCCGAAATAAGTTCAACCAGAAACGAAAAACTATTGAAGACTTTGGACATGATAGTTATCTCATTTTGGAAGCAACCTCTCGTATTGTTCTCTTAACAACATCTACGTGCTTGTACATACATGCTCATTATAGTCGAAACAGGGTTTGGGTCCTCTTCTGTACCGCGCCGTGGCTATCGTGTCACATACGTTCGGGTCCTTGTCTGAAGAATTGAGGGAATTAAGGAATGTGTTGGTAATGAGCATGTTTGTAATCAAGTCCAGCTGACGTTGAGGATACATTCAGTCTCCACCTGAGACAGTTTCTCCATCTCACAGGAGTTACAGGAGAGGCGTTCAGCCACCACAAACAGCAGGTTAGTGTTGTTTATTCTCTTAGCATGAATTAACCTGTCAATCACACACACACACACACACATCATCAGTGCCGATCACAGAGCGATGAGAGGAGATGTTTCAGCGTGCCGATGATGAGGATGTGAGACCTGGAGCAGTTATCACAGTCCTGTAAGATGTTGTAAGAGCTGCTGATGTTACTGAAGTAAAACTGCGTCTGGACTGTAACACAGCTCGTCTGTTTACTCATGTCCATCATCCCCTCAGCCTCCACCTCATCTACACACACACACACACACAAGCGTGTTAGACAGACGTCAATCACTTTAGACGTGATGATGACCTGTGACATAAAGGCACACACACACCTGTCATGAACCAGCTGTGATAGGCAAATCCATAAAGCATCTGCTGCAGTAATGACCTGTAGCGTAAAAGACATCAAATGTGTTTGTGTAAGGTCTTCTGTTTCAGTGTCATCGTGCACGTCTGGTTTCATTTGTATATATGGTGCTATCTCACCAGGCAGCGGCTGATGTCCACCAGGCGACGTTTAAAACATCAGCAACAGTGGGCTGAGAAAAACAAACCACACATAAGACCACATCTAGACGGCTTTGTTTTAAAAACGTCATCGTTCTCCTCCATCCATCCATCCATCGGTTCTGTCTTACCACAAACACCCCTCGACGGGCGGCTCCTGTATTACTGCTGGGCACAGGGTCACACACTGACTGATAGTCATACGACTGCTTGCGTTTGTACAGAGAGTTGTTATAGAGAGCGTAGAAGAGGGTGGGGTCCACCTCGCTGAAGAACATCCCAATCTGCACATGAGGAAGAAACCAGTTCAGAGACAGAGGCACACAGCGTCTCGTGACGTGTCGTGATGTGTGTGACGCTGACCCTGTTCCAGTGATCTTTCTGATTGGACATGACGAGGAAACCTCCGTCATCTAGAAGATAACACAGCAGGTCCTGCACACACGGGAATAAACACCACACACACGGTCAATGGGTTTGAAAGGAAGAGCGATGACCTCACGTTATACACTACACAATTCACACATGACCGGTCTCAAGATTCTTCCAGACACACTGAGGATGTCTCTTACTTCACTGTTGGCTTCACAGTCCATCTCACAGCCACTGGTTGGTCCACACTGCACAAGAGAAAACACACAACGTTCACGTGTGTGTGTGTGTGTGTGTGTGTGTACTCCTGAGATCATCTACATTGTGTCTATCAGTCAGTGATCCTCATGAAGTCAACTGATTATTCAAGAGAGTAAAATGCTAAATCCTTTCTGTGAGTCTGTGATGGGTTTTGGAGTTTGGAATAGAAAATACCATTAGCTCAGTATAAAGACAATAGAAGACACCAAAAACAAACGTGTGTGTGTGTACCGTCTGTGTGCTCTGCCGGCTGCTGTCGGTGTGGTTGCTCGCCAGGATCTTGAATTTGTCTGTCCAAGCCTCAAGATCAAGCTTCACTCCAACAACTAGAGGAGGAAGAACCCAATGAGAAATGTCTGATTCATGTTTAGATGAAATCCTGACTCATCGTCATATATAGAGCGCACCTGCGGGTTTGAGGTTTCTGGATCCGATGGAGATATCCACCGCTGTACTGACCAGAATGCCGATGGTGTCGTTTTCTGGGTTCAGGATGTCGTCATTGGCTGGAGAAAGAAACAATCAATTAAAGCAGCTTGTGATGTCAATCAATAGAATGAAATTCAAGTTTTACTCACCGCTGCGGTACGGAGCTCTGAAGATATAACCCTTGTTGTCCAGACTGCGACGATAATAACTGGCGTTAAACGGCTCGGAGTCCTCCTCCCACGACTCAGCAGCCCTAAAACACACACACACAAACACACATTTACACATTTAGCAGTTAGCTTTTATCCAAAGCAACTTACATTACATTATACTATACATTTGTATCTGTGCAATCCCTGGGATCGAACCCATGACCTTGGCATTGCTAGCGCCACACTCTAACCACTGAGCTACAGGAAAGCCATTACACACACACAAACACACACACGCAAACACACACACACACGCACGCACGCACGCAAACGCACGCACGCACGCACGCACGCAAACGCACGCACGCACGCACGCACGCACGCACGCACACACACACACACACACACACAAACACACGCACGCGCACGCACGCACGCACAGTTGTAGAAAATGAGATAAACTCACTTATTTGGGAAAACTCTGGTCACTCCTCCATCTGTGGCTGCAAAGACGGCCAAAAATCCATACCTGGACGATCACAACACACACGTGTGAATATACTGTAATGATCATGTGAGAAGACTCAGGCTTCGTTTGTGTTCAGTGTCATACGTGTTGAGATCTTTGGTCTTCCAGACTTTATCCACCAGCTGTCTGATGATGCCCGTGTCCAAGATCAGATTATGAAGCAGGAAGTTGTCACCTGTGCAGAAGGGTGTGGTGCTGTTGAGGTGAAAGGTCAGAGGAAGTGATGTAACGAGGTGACGGATGTGTTAGACTCACATTGTTTGGAGTCTGGCGTGACTTTCTCCATAAGAGCGATGAAGTTGAGCAGGAATTCTGTGTTGTTAGCAGACAGCTCCAGATCTTTGCAGTATTCCCTGAGGAGAACATGTGTTATTCCACCGACACGCTTCACTACACACACACACACACACACACACACACACACACACACACACACACACACACACACACTGCGTATGAAAGAACCGTCCTCATGACTTCATTTCTTCAGCTCGTCACTGTGTTAGAGCTCTCATCCGTTTCTGTCTTTTGCTTTCACTTTTGCGAAGCATTAAAAAAGCACGAATGGTTTCTCTTCAGAAGACATTCATCGCTTTAATGATGGTGGTTTTTTATGCTTTTTGGAGCTAAACATGGACATAACATATCTACATCTCGTGTTAAAGTGAAGAAATGAAGTCATGAGCTTGAGTGAAAACTAATACATACATGTACACTGATCGTTTTGACACATTTCCTCTTCTAAACCAAAATACATCATAAAACACACAAACACATACTGTAAACAACACAATATACAGTAAAGACATGTTTCAGATTCAACACAAGTTCAGCTCGAATGACAAGACATCACATCTGACCAGAAATTCCTGGAGTGGGAATAATGCTAACATAACACCTTGATTTACCGCCCTCAATAACACTTGTTTTCATGTCAATATGATAGCGCCGCACGCTTGTTTTATAAAGCCAAGGAAATCTTTGGTGTGCTTCCAGTAGAGCTGAACTTGTGTTACATCTGGAATCTTCCGCACAAATCTGACAGGACAAACAGAGAAAGAGACGATGAGAACTTCTGCAGACGCGACATGCACATGAGCGACCACGTCTGACCTCCACACACATGCAAACACGCATGAAGACAGCGATTACTACACAGAAGAAAACCTCACATGTGACACTTTGATATATTTCAATCTCACATCCAATTCAACACTGATGCGTAATGGATCAAATGAACGCAGACCTGACTTAAAGAGACAGTTCACCCAAAAATGAAAAGTTCCAGTTGTTCCAAATGTGTATAAACGTCTTTGTTCTGATGAACACAGAGAAAGAGATTTGGAAGAATGTGTATGACCAGATAGATTTAGCCTCTCATAGTAGGACACAATACAATGGCAGTCAAAAGTGCCCCAGAACTGTTGCTGTCCTACATTCTCCCAAATATCTTCTTTTGTGTTCAACAGAACAATGACATTTATACAGATTTGGAACAACTGGAGGGTGCGTAACTGAAGTCGGAATGTTCATTTTTGGATGAAGTGTTCCTTTAATTGAACATTCTAGACTTTAAATCGATGACTTTGTTCACTGGGAAACTTGAGCTCATAATGAGAACCTTCAGATTACTTCTGAAACTTTACATTACACACATTTGCAGATTATTGGGCTCTTTCAGGAAAACTTACAGCCATGACCAAACTGAACGAAAAACAAAAAGACCCTGAACCTGCTGAAGGTCAAACTCCTGACAAACGATTTCCATGAGATGTTAAAGAGTGCTTTTTTCTTTTTCTTCAACACACACACACACACACACACACACACACACACACACACACACGTACACACACACACACACACACACACACACACACACACACACACAAACACACACTACAGTACGGCGGCTACTGTATGTTAGCGATGGACATATGCATGTTCACACAGAGCTACCTGGGTGCTATGAACACATGTCCCTCTGACTCAAAAGTGTTTGGCAGCAGAGACTCAAAATCTGCAACAGAAATGGGCAAGATTATCCGGAGTGAAGCGGCAGACGGCGATCACAGGGACATTCTGAGAAACAACTGCTGCTGCTCTCCAAAAAGTGCAGGAACGCAGTGGGGACGTTACCATAGCAACACTGAGGAATCATGGGGGATCTCGAGCGTTAGCCACTATGGTGCCTTGAATCGGATGGGCCCAAATAACCGGAAAGCGGGCGTGTTTTGATTGAGTGTTTTAGTTGGGTGAAGTCGGAGAACTGACTTGCATGAAGTGAGTTCTCAGACGCGTTATTCACTGTCACTGTGTGACGTGTCGCTTTCGTTGTCAGCAGGCATCAACATGGCCAACGGGTGTTGTGCTGGGATTGGGTGAGGCGGGGGTCCCGATGAAGGGTGATCACCCCGCAGACCGACAGCATCAGAGGAAAGTGCCCGGCGCTGAGAGGGCAACCTCGCTTCAGAATTTACAAACATCACACGAGCCTTTAACACAAACACTTGTGCCCGGGTCGTTTTCCCCCACAATGCCTTGCACTTTCCGCTCGGGATGTGCTCCGTGATGACAGTCTGAGGGGTGATGGACAGTACAGAGGAGTCAAGCTGATGAAAACACAGGGGGAGGTAAGAAAAGACGACAAACAAACCCATCGCCCTGTCACTATGACAACAGGAGAGGACCTAAAGGAGGCCACCTAGCTGAGATAACTTCACCGGATATTAACCAGCCTAAATAAACCCACCGCTAACCAGAAAACAAAGATTACTGGACACTGAATTGAGTTTGTACGCAAAAAAAGCTGATCGATTATCAAACTAAAGTCTACAGGACTAAAGAGAAACAAACTGACAATAACTACACAAGTCATCATTCTAATGGACATGAAACTGTCAACCGAGAGAGAGAGAGGGAGAGAGAGAGAGAGAGAGACACTTTTCTCAAATGTAGCGGATCAGAAATGTTTCCACATCAACAGACAGAAAATATTAAGATTTTACTTCAGGAGATGTCCGAGTCGAAGGAGAGAGAGGGTGAGCGAGTGAGTGAGTGAGTGAGAGAGAGAGAAAGAGAGAGAGGCAAGCAGGCTGTAGGTGGGGCTTCAGCGGGGAGTTTAGGACACAGGTACGAGGGAGAAGAGGAACAGAAGTGGTGGACCAATATGGAGTTTATACTTGCCCTTGAAGTCTGATCCATCTGAGGAGGAGAAAGCAAGAAAAGAAACAGAGGGGGGGGGGGGGGGGGGGGCGGGGACAGGGGAGGAGGGGGAGGAGGAGGTCACAGACAATATTTTATTCAATGACTGTTTGAATAAAAATATTGTGTTTGTTCAAAGAAAGAAAATCAAGTCAATCAAACGAGAAATAAAATGAACGACAAATATGCAGAAAGAAAAAACTACAAAAATGAACGAACAGAAGAAACATCTGAGAACACATGAGCACCGTCTGAGACAAGAACCTAATGAAAAACACATGTGAAGAGGAGAGGAACGCTTTGGGAAGAAAGAATACAACTATCTAAAGATCAAATAGAAGAAAACAAAGAGAACAAATGAACAAGAATTAAACTAAAAGAAAGAAAGAAAAAAGAAATAAATATAAAAAGAAGGAAAAAAGAAAGAAAGAAAGAAAGAAAGAAAGAAAGAAAGATAAAGAAAGTAAAAGAAAGAAAGATAAAGAAAGTAAAAGAAAGAAAGAAAGAAAGATAAAGAAAGTAAAAGAAAGAAAGATAAAGAAAGTAAAAGAAAGACAGAAAGAAAGAAAGAAAGAAAGAAAGAAAGAAAGAAAGAAAGAAAGAAAGAAAGAAAGAAAGAAAGAAAGAAAGAAAAAGAAAGAAAGAAAGAAAGAAAGAAAGAAAAAGAAAGAAAGAAAGAAAGAAAGAAAGTAAAAGATAAAGAAAGAAAGAAAGAAAGAAAGAAAGAAAGAAAGTAAAAGATAAAGAAAGAAATAAAGAAAGTAAAAGAAAGAAAGTAAAAGAAAGAAAGTAAAAGAAAGAAAGAAAGAAAGTAAAAGAAAGAAAGTAAAAGAAAGTAAAAGAAAGTAAAAGAAAGTAAAAGAAAGTAAAAGAAAGTAAAAGAAAGAAAGAAAGTAAAAGAAAGAAAGTAAAAGAAAGAAAGTAAAAGAAAGTAAAAGAAAGAAAGAAAGTAAAAGAAAGAAAGTAAAAGAAAGTAAAAGAAAGTAAAAGAAAGAAAGAAAGTAAAAGAAAGAAAGTAAAAGAAAGTAAAAGAAAGAAAGAAAGTAAAAGAAAGAAAGAAAGTAAAAGAAAGTAAAAGAAAGAAAGAAAGTAAAAGAAAGAAAGTAAAAGAAAGAAAGAAAGTAAAAGAAAGTAAAAGAAAGAAAGAAAGTAAAAGAAAGAAAGTAAAAGAAAGTAAAAGAAAGAAAGAAAGTAAAAGAAAGAAAGAAAGAAAGAAAGAAAGAAAGAAAGAAAGAAAGAAAGAAAGAAAGAAAGAAAGAAAGAAAGAAAGAAAGAAAGAAAGCAAAGTCGTTCCATCTCTTGAGCAGGACAATGGCCCATCAGGGGGGATTATGGGATTTTTCTTCTTCATTGACTGATTCTAAAGCTGACGGCACACACACAACACATCCCACACTGTGCATTCACACAAAACAACAAGAAATCATAAACACCAGACATCAGACAGAGCAGCATGCCACCTTAAACACACACACACACACGCACGCACGCACGCACGCACGCACGCACACAAACAAACACGCACGCACGCACGCACGCGCACGCACGCACGCACACACGCACGCAACACACACACACACACACACACACACACACACACACACACAAGAGCTGCTTCAGAATCCAAGTCATTGTGAGAAAGAAGGCGAGAGCATTTGAATGTTTGGCAAAAGGAAAAATAATAGCACACGGTCACCATTATTTTCAGGTCAGTCAACTGAACCCAGTAAAACACGTTCAGGCGTTCACCTCTCAGGGCGTCAGTGAGGGTTTTTCTTTACATCCGCGCGGGGAAAGAAAAATCACCTCAGTACAGAAGAGCATGAAGACAGGAGGGGAGGAGGGAAGAGGGGTGTGGGGGTTCACGGACGTCCTCGCCGGGGTCCACGCTCGCGCCGCCCGCGCCGTCACTGAACAGAGGGGAGCGAGTCTCCGCTGATTGGACCAGAAGGTTATGGGGCGGGACAGGGGGCAGGACGTCTCTTTGGGAAAGAAGACAGGTGAGAGAGGGGTTGGCGTCAGCTCGCCCCGGTACTTACACTGAACTTGAAGGATCTGATCGCTCAGGTTTGCTTTGATGTGGTTTTCACTGTAGGTTGGCAGAACGAGACCCAGACTACACGCCAGAAAGTGAAGAAGAGCGTCACATTTACACGCCGTAGAAAACCACGCTTTCACATACATCTGACATGATCATTGACCTGTAATTTGTGCCCTCCACTGGAGTCCATATGTATGTCCTCACCACCTCATCGATGTAACGCTAACAAACACACACACACACACACACACACACACACAGATCAGACTAGCAAACAGGTGTGAGACCTTGAGAATCATCACACAACTGTGACAAACCTCGTCAGCAGATTTAACCAGACTCCTGATCTTCTTCTGTCCAGATCGGCCATCAATCATCATCCGACGGATCTGTGACACATAATACTTCAATCTCACTCTCACATCACAGTTTGAGTTCTGCTCAGGCGTGTTTATTGAACCTCACGGTGCGATAATGCTGGGTTCACACCAAATGCCAACAATCGCGTTCCACGCTCTTTATTACTCGCCGGAAAAGTTCCTTATTTTGACAAATACTTTCAACCTCCGCGGAAGACCAGATTGCCGCAGATTCACCTCATTCGCACCGCCTTTCCATTGACATTGTATGTAATGTACTCGCGCCAAATGCTTAAAGGGGTCATACGGCGTGACCACGTGTTTTTCTGTGTCTTTGGAAGTGTTGGGTGCAACTAGTTACTAGGTAGTTAATAACTGTAATTTAATTACTTAAGTAAAATAAATTACTTAATTACTAATTAAGCGATTACTCTCATTTTTTCTGTAATTTCATTAGTTACTTCTGATGTAATAAACTAAATACTGTGTAATATATGTGTGTGGAATAAAGGATCTGACATCAAAATGCTTAAATGTATAATTCTCACATTTGTAATACTTTGGTCAGTTAATAAGAGTACTTTATATTGTTTTATATGATTTATTTGAATGAATTAAAAGAGCCGTTTCATATCTATCCTTCAATCACTTAACTAATCAAGGTTGATGTAGGATATAGAAAGTAATTAGTAATAAGTAACTAAATACTTTTTGGAGAGAGTCATTTGTACAGTCATCTAATTACACTATTGAATATGTAATTAGTAACTAGTAATGAATTACTTTTTCAGAGTAACTTACCCAACACTGGTCTTTGGTGTGTTATAAGTCGCTCATGCATGTATTAGACACGTATGATTGCAGAAATGAAAGTGTGGGAACAAAAGAGTCATTCTATGTAAGAGCGAATGCTCACCCAGACCTGCCTGAAACACCTCGTGTAGCCACACCCCCACAAATCTACATCAGTTGGTGGTCTGATTGGACTGAGACCGCCCAAATGTAGTCGCAAGTAAGGTGGGCGTACCTGTCAGTACAATTGAAGAGGAACCTGATGTTCCAGATATGGTCAGAGGCGTTACACGCTTGCAGTATTCCACCAATCACTACGCACTGGTGAACTGGCCAATCACAGCACACCTCGCTTTTCAGAGCCATGAGCTTTGTTAAACATCTGCGCGTTTCAGAGAGGCGGAGCAAAGAGGAGATACAAACATGCACGGAGTGTGGAAAATACAGCGTTTATCAACCTTAAATCCTGTAGACACATTACATTACATCTAAAACAAACCATAATATTCCTTTTAGCCGTGTCATGTGACCCCTTTAAACCCAGTGTAATACCTCAGTGTAGTGTCTGCAGTACGATATTTAAAAAGACAAATAAAGACTTGGAAAAAGTGCCATAAGTGTTTGATAAACAATTGTTGAACATTGCAATGGTGTACCACGTTTTCCCGTCGTTAAACTAGCAGAAGTGCATTCGGACACGCCCCTGAGTGCACCTGTGCCCTGCGCTTTAGACCATGCGCTTCGATCGTGAAAATAGGGCCCAAACTCTTCAAATGTAAATAATAAAGACGTGTCGGGGCAGAACATTGACTGAGGTTCACCTCTTCTTTGTTGCGATCTGAAAGTTCAGCATCCAGAAAATCCAATGTAACCGGCTCCCGAAAATTAATAATCTAAACAAATCCATCAGGAGAAATGAATTATTCTAGAGGTACAGAAAGTGTCAATCATGGCAAACAAATGAATTTCAGACCTCTGTATGTATCTATGACTTCTCACCTTAGGCTGTAGGTCGGGGTGTAACAGGACGTAACCGTTGGGATCGATGGCAAATGTGTAACCATTGGCTCCAAGCTGTGTGATTGAAATCAAAGATTTGTCACTTAACATTGAGAGCGTGTGTGTGTGTGTGTGTGTGTGTGTTTGTATTGAGACACACACGTGTTACCTTATAGCGTGGAGTGAGTTCTTTAATTTCACTGAGAGCGACGTCCACACCCATCACACCAAGAATCAACTGATTCTAGAAAAGCACAAAGTTAAACACTTTCACAACCACAAGAGGGCAGAAGCGATTCATCGGCTGTAACAACAGAACAGTCACATTGTATGAAGGGTTATAAAACATCAGTTCACAGTTAAAGAGAGTTTTTTCCCAACATTAGTTTTAGTGGTTGTGCCAGGACATCGATTCAAGTGAGAAATGACTGAGACTTGAAGAAACACAAGAGCGATGTGACTAACTCTTCACTTCTCACTCACGCTGATGCTCAGGTTTTCATTGCCAATGTTAAACACTTTTATGGTTACGGGTTTATTTATAGCTGCATCATCACATACACATTTCTTCTTTCTTCTCTCACCAAGCTGTTTAGTGTTTAGAAGTGTCAAACTCCATCGAGTGTCAATGTCAAGCCGTATGTTAAACATATTCAATATTCATTCAGCAGGACGGTGGATCTCGGAGGGTTTGTCAATGTCATTTAGAGAAGAACGCTGATGTAAACGTGCTCATGCTGCTAATGTGACACAACGATTCTATGATCCTACAGGACACGTGTGGGACACCGATGACTTTTAAATGTAAACAACTTGTGTTTAAAGTCCCCGTGAACCGGAAGTTGCCTTCGCATTTACATCCGTATTCTGACGCAATTTCAAATGAGAAAAAAGTGGGTGTGGCTGTCATCTTTCTCTGCGATTTGATTGGATGTGTAAAAACAGCCGTTGCATTTTGTAATGGAACCGGGAGCTGACTGACAGTTAAAGGGGAGGAGTTAACGGATGCTCCGCCCAAGCCGTTAAACACACGTCATGTAAGATGGATAGTCACTACAGGACGGAAGTGCATTTTCAGATTTAATTATTATTAAATTATTATGAGGGCACACGAATTTTAAAAAGAGAACGACCCGCATTGATCAACTACTGTATTTACAATAAACGCTGCAATATTTCATGAAAAAATAAGAATTGTCATTTTGTATTTCACTGGGACTTTAACACCTTACATGCGCGTTAACATACCTTAATTTTTAACAAATATATTCTTTCCCCACGTTGTGATATTATTGCAGATTGCTCTGGTATATTGTAATTGTAGGTGTCCAGTCCTGATAACAATATTTAAAATAATGATATACCTAAATTAAATAATATACTTCGATTGAATCATGGACAGTTTCTGACATTACAAAACAATCCATTTACTGTTTTTTTCCCTCAAGTACTATTATTATTATTACTATTTTTTAATTGTAGCGTATGTAAAGCTGCTTTGCAACAATGAAAACTGTGAAAAGCGCTATATAAATCAAATTGAATTGAACATGTACAACAAAAACACCAGCGGTTCATTTCTAGAGATCTTACTTTAGAGTTTCCATCAGATGTCAGATTAAAGACCGGCATCGTTGCGGTAATGACCAGACCCAAACCCTGGACAAAACAAACACAACACGTTCTTATTCACTTTACAACACGCAAACAAAAGAGGACATGCACTATATGAAAGCTGCATGTAAAACACTTTAATAAAAGGCTTATTCTATATGCATAGCAAGGTTGCATAAAATAAAGTAAATAAAGTGATATTTAGGCTATGCCATGCGGTCCGCTGTTATAAATCTGTTTTTTTTTAAAGGCTCAGAACTTGACTCAACCAATCAGAATCAAGGACCAGAACTGACTGTTTTATAAACACACTTTGATTAACACCGTGTCTACACCGAGACGCGACGTGATGCGATGCGACACATGGTTTGTTCTGATGTGATTGTCGCGCCGCATCGCGCCACGTCCGGTGTGGACAAATATTAAAATGATAATGGGTTCTAATGCGTTCTATTGTCTCTTGTCACGTCGCATTGTAGACACGGTGTTAGAGTGTCAAAGGCGTAACATTTTGTAAAATACATTTAGTAAAATTCTGGAAATGACTGCCATCACAAACGATCGACAGAGGTCGAATCATCCACCGGTTCATAAAACCAGAGACACATTTGTGGTGATGAATCGATGATGATTCTCACCAGAGCGTCCTGATAAACATTGGTCCACTGAACCTGCTTGGCCTGCTCACCCGCCAACACCATCGGCCGACCCAGAACATCTAAATACTCCTGATCGTAACAAACACAAACACAATCACACACAGAACGAGCACTGAAAACACTGACGTTCTCATTACATCACCAGCTCTCTCTCTGTATCTCGGTCAGAAAGCAAACGGCTTCATCCCATAAAGCAGTGTGCTGTTAACAGAGTCTGCTCGAGGGGCCGCTCAAACGACACACAGACACTCCTGACCCTAACAAATCATCATCAAACACGTTACACAGCTCTCTCTCTCTCTCTGTCACGTGACTGTTGGCTGATGTTGGGTCACTGCACATACATCCTGAAGCCCTTGTGTCCAAATCTCCTTTTTTAAAAATCCTTATGACTGTAATAATATATACAGAATATATGGCTTATTGTGTCCAGAC
Organism: Triplophysa rosa; assembly: GCF_024868665.1. Classification (NCBI taxonomy): domain Eukaryota; kingdom Metazoa; phylum Chordata; class Actinopteri; order Cypriniformes; family Nemacheilidae; genus Triplophysa; species Triplophysa rosa. Next base: position 852,334 of record NC_079896.1, on the reverse strand, counting down.
GGGATGGATTTGACAGAAAACACATTATAGAACAAACAGCTGAGACATGAGATAAAAGACTTTAAAGGCGGGGTGTCCGATCTCCGAATTACGCTTGTTTAGACAAAGTCGGGCAGAGTACCAAAACAACCTTGTAGCCAATCAGCAGTAAGGTGGGACACAGGACGGACATTAGCCGAGCCGAGCGCTGACCAAAGCGACAGATGGGGGTAGCGGCTAAGAGAAACCGGACACGCTGCCTTTAATGAAGATATTTTTGAGAAGAATGCATTTAATGGTCATGAAATAATGTCACAATGTAGCAAACACCTCTCAGTTGTTTCAGCATTACAGATGTGCTCATTCATTTGATCTCTTTCACCTGAATGAACGTTTAAAGGAGTAAATCTTTAGCCATGTTGTGTGTGTATGAAAGCTGCTGGATGTGTGAAGCATTAGGACACATTTATTTCTTACGGGAACAGGCCGCGCTGACAGGCGTAACTGAGAGCGTTTAACACTGAGCCGGTGACAGACAGACCTTTAGACTCAGTGTAGAACAAACCGCAGCGGGCCGTGACATCAGTCCCTAAACAACAGTGAGACACTGTTCACTTCAACACACGCTAAACACTACAGTGATGACGGCTGTGAAAAACCACTGACCGAGCTAACACTACGTGACAGTGAGGACGACAGATGAAGGTGCACACGCGCACACACGCGCACACACACGCGCACACACACGCACGCACACACACGCACGCACACGCACGCACACGCACACACACGCACACACACACGCACACACGCACACACGCACACACGCACACACACACACACACACGCACACACGCACACACACACACACACACACAGGCTTTGGTTGACTATCCCCGTGGGGACAGTCCATAGGCGTAATGTTTTTATACTGTACAAACTGTATATTCTATCCCCTATCCCTAACCCTATCCCTAAACCTAAAGATCATAGAACACTTTTTGCATTTTTATATTTGTAAAAAATATTGTTCTGTACAATTTATAAGCTTTTGTGCCCATGAGGACCTCAATTTTGGTCCCCACAGTGACACGAGTCCCCATGTGTTGGTGTGTATTCAGGTTTAGGTCCCCACCGGGATATACAAACATGAACGCGCAAACACACATGCACACACACACGTGCACACACTCGCGCAAACGTGCACACGCGCAGACACACATGCACAAAAGCACGCACAGGTCTCCTGAAAGCTATTAGAATAAGTGTCGGTTCCCAGAACAACATTACACTCCGTCTAATGGAACAGCTGATGGTCTATTCAGACGTCTGATCAGTTTGCCTGCGGGGAGGTGAGACGCAGGAGAAACAGAGGGATGTGAGAGAGACAGAAAAGCTGGAGACAGGATTGAAAAGAGATAAGAGTGAGAGGTGATGGAGAGAAGACAGACGTGAGGTAAAGAGCAGACTGAATAATCACAGAGATTCCAGGAGCTGAGCCGCCCGAGGACAATACAAATCACAGTCCTGATGCTAAATATAGAAACCAGGAGACGGCCATACGGCCTTCAGCATCACATCTATAACCCAGAATGACATGACATCATTTCAAGTGACTTTCACTTCAGACCTCATGAAATGTAACCAGTTTCAGCACGGCAGACCTGAAAACAGACCTGTGCATTAAATGAATGGTTTATTGAGTGGAGGGTTGTGTTGTCACACTCTGATATTATAGGATGGAGATCAACAGTCTGTCCTGCTTTTCATTCATTCATTCATTCATTGACACGGACGGCTGCTTTATGAACTCTACAGAGCACAATAAGAGCCATGACTCGCCTGAGTGTTGATTCTGATGGCACCAATGGAAGGGATTTCAAAGTAGTAACCTGTTAAAAGAAAACAAAAACACCGCGATGAGCATTAAACAGGGAAAAGCGCAGATGGAACATCATTGAATGAGTCTTCATCAGCGCAGGGTCTGAAGCCAGACGGGTTTGTGCGTCGGAGCGTCGCTGGAGTGACAACACGTGTTAAGCCGTGTCAAACAAACATTGGGTCTGATCCCCCTGACACCTGTAAATCTGCGAGTGTGGAGGTGCGCGCGACACACATGACGACACAACAATCCCATCCATTCCTCGTCTTAACAAGAGCGCTTTACATATGTTGGAGAGACGGAGCGCGGGTTATGCTCGCCTGCGTTTGTTTGCGTGCTTGTTTTCAGGAAGGCCGACGGGATCTAGCGCCGCGTGTGAATGCTTCAGTCAGATATGGCACCAGAGGGAACGGGCGTCTTTGTGAGGGTCGTCCTCTGCCGCTTTGTGATATGGGCGAGTGAAACGAAAGGCTACACGAGAGATGAAGTCTGTGCCAGAGTCTGTCCCCTAACTGCCAGTCATTACACACCAGAACACGGCCGCCCGCGCACACGACTAATCCAGCAGAAGAAGAGCTCCTGTCTGGAGACGCGGGGAAGTTGTGAACGCGGTTATCGCCCGAAAGCCAGATCCTCCTCCAGTAATTAATGAGACTGTGTGGAGGGACGGCGGCGACGGGAGTCTCTGAAGTATTACGCCCACATTACGAGAGAGGTGTGTGTGTTAGCTGACCGGCTCTGCAGAAAATGAATCGTTCAGGCTCTTAAATCTGATTGGATGAGAAATAAATGATTTGTTTATAAGAGTAAAAGTGTAAATGTTGGATGAGGCTGTGATCATCATACCGTTGTTTGCACAGGCGATCCATTGAAGTGGAGTGACATCATAATTGTGCTGCCCGACCGAGAATGTGAAAACTCTCACCTGTGAATGAACAAATCAGAACAAATCATAAACGATCCGCAAATGTCTGAACATCTCTGAATGTTTCACACGGTTAATGACGTTCAGACATTTTGCGTGTCCAAATATGTTTTTTGGGCTGTGATTTTGTCAAAGATAAACGGCTTCTTGCCTCGGACAAAACAACACAATATAGATGCTCTCATCATCAGACTTCTGATCTGTGTTTGGTGATCTGTCTGGCTATTTATATTTCATTTCATTTATATGAATAATTTATTGTACAATAATTCTCTCAAGTAAGCAACTTGTTGCAGTTTATCGTATGTTAATTTTATGAAGCAAACTATTTGTTGAATGGAGCATATAACTTCTACTGCTAACCCCCCCAAAACACTGGCTAGACATAGTTTCAACTTGCTAGCTATGTCATCTACTTGTTATTTCTTTCACTTGTTATCAGAAGTAATCTACAGGGACACACAGTAACGCTTGTTCACGTTTGTTTGCTTTGAAAGCGTTTACAACACAAGACTGTCTGGATTTGGACTCACGGTTTTGTTGGGCCAGTTGTACTTCTCAAAGATGTCTTGAGCGCGATCCTCTCCGCCGTCAGTGAACATCATTATCATCTTATTGCAGTTGGCTCTTGGAGTGCTGGTCTCCTGAGAGAGAGAGAGAATCAATGCACACAAACACTGTTTACTTTTATTCCATTCTCAAGTTTCTGCCTGATTTGTACATTTATTTGTACTGATTTGTACGTTGATATATATATTTATTTACATAAATTTAACTTGATATTTCATTCTATATTGGATCTCTTACTCAGCACCTTATTTTAATTTGACTCTAATGTTTGTAATTATTGTATGTGTTTTGTTCTATGTTCAATGACTACAGCCACACAAAATACACAAATTCTGCTCTTGTGTTGAAAATCTCATTATTGTGTGAAATAATCTGTTTAATACAAGAATGAAAACACAAGTGACCTTGAGTGCATATGTCTCTTTTGCGATCACACATTTGACCGCGTGCGCTCGTGTGTGTGTGTGTGTGTGTGCGCGCGCGCGCAGGCACGTCTGCTCTGCTAATCATACGACTGCTTTGGCTCGCAGCTGTCGCAGATTGTTCTCTGATGAGTTACCCAAAAGTCCTCTCTCTCTCTCCCGTCCAATCACAGCTGTCAATGACATTCGGCCTACGCCACATCACCCTGACAAGATTCTAATAAAGATAAATAATACTCCCGCAATTACACATTTACAGCGCTTTCTCCTCGTCCTATCAGAGCCGGCGAGCAGACATTAAAACCATTGAAACCACAGTAGAGGTGGAGGAAAGAGGAAAGAATATCAATTGATCTCAGTGTTCGTCATCATCAATCACAACATCAGGGTCTGTTAGAGCAAAACACGCTGTCGTAAACGTGATGAACCCACACAAACGCTGGCTTTCTGTCTTACGCATCATCAGCGCATCATATTTATCATCCCGTCTGACACACCATTATTCTCCACAACACACACACGCCAGTGACTAATGAAATATCACACGTGTTGATCAAATATCTACCGAACAACCGGTGTTATTGCCCTCGCTCGTATGCTCAATGAGAATGATATCCAGCACTGCACGTCCTCATACATGCACAAACTCTTGTCAATGTTACTGTGCTATACATGAAGCTCATGTGAAGATGTATCCGTGTGTGTCTTACGTTCAAGAGCTGGTTGAAGGCAAAGTGAAATCCCGTCTTGTAGTCTGTGGTTCCTTTAGCCTGCATTTTCATCACGGCCTCTTTAAAGATCTTCTTGTTCTTTATGTTGGCCTGGACCAGTGACGTAAAGCACGGAACCACAGCGTGCGCTTTCTCATTAAACTAGAAAAGACAGACAGACAGAGAAAGACCATTCAAATGTGATGGAGACATCTCACTGTGCGTTCACACCGCCAGCGACTCTGTCGCTAGGTGTCGCTAGTCTCTCGCTACGAGGCGGTCAGAAGGCGCTCCTAGCATTGGTTGCTCTAGTAACATTTATAAATAAACTCTGCAGTAACTGGCGAGAGACGGACGACGTGAGCTCCGCTGCTTTACTCCCATTGGTAGTCGCTCATCACTTGCATTAAGTTGAGCAAATCCCAACTTTGTCGCGTCGCTAGACACGCCCACTTCCTGTCGCCAACAGTCACTGTCGCTCGTGTCGCCAGAAGTCGCTGGCTTTCCATTGAAATGAATGACATCGCCTCGCTTTGTCGCTGACGGTGTGAACGCACAGTTTCATCATTTACATTTACGACTTACATACAGCTTTCCTGCAGCTCAGCGGTAAGAGCGTGGCGCTAACAACGCCCAGGTCGTGGGTTGGATCCCAGGGGATTGCACATACTTAGAAACAAATGTACAGGATAATGCAATGCAAGTCGCTCTGGATAAAAGCGTCGGCCAAATGCATAAATGATAAATGTTAACATTCATGAAATCTCACAGAATAATTTCTGCTGTTAACACACACAGTAATGAAGTCACTGATGTTTTGCTCCTGCGACACACTTGATCAGCGTCTGAACTTCATCCATCTGCCATGTCGAGATGCTCAAATGAGATCTGTTCAATGTCACAATGTGTGGGTTGCGGTTGCCGGGGTGTTGCTATGTATTTTTATTTGTATAACATGTATTGATTGAGGTAGATGTATTCGGAACACGTGAATTTAGATTTGAGATTGTCTGACAGTAAACATACACACAGTATCGCTGCGTCCGAAATCACCTACTTCCATACCATATAGTAGGCGAAAATGAGTATGAGTCACGAACAGTATGTCCGAAACCTCAGTGTGCAAAAAACAGTCGGCGAGAAATACCCGGATGGTCTACTACTGCCGCCGAGATTGGTGAGTGTGGATCGGATGGACACTTCTTTATCCCATGATGCCACGGGAGCTGAGCAACGGACACATTTCAAAAGTAAACAAATAAATATAGAGGAAAACTTGAAGGCGGACGTCCGTTTTTAATGCGAGTGCCTCCTGTGAATTTCTCCTGACTAAATGATTTGCTGTGTTTTTAATCAACGCTCACGTGTAGGTTGTTGGTAATAGGTCATAGGTCAAAGAGCATACGGGCAGGGCTGGGGAGCAACGAAATACATGTAACTTAGTTTCGTATTTAAAATACAAAATTTGAGTAACTGTCTATTTCATTAAAGTTACTTTTAAATGGGTGATAATCAAATTACAGTTACATCTGAGAAGTATTTTAGATTACAAAAGTGATTACTTGCAATTTCATTAATATTATAAAAAACAGTTCTGCTCATAAGGTTCATAACCCTTGTTGAATATGCAAAATTGGAATAATTTGAATAAAATAAGAGGGATCTGGGTTCATAGAAATGGCATGCTAGTATTATTTAGTACTGCCCTGAATAAGTGGGATAGTTGTTTGTGAGTTTCTTGTTTAAGTCATTTTTAGGTAATTGCAACTTTTTTGAAGAGTTTATAACTCTTATTCTAATTCTTTTCTTAGAATTTTAGACTATAATGTCTAACACCTCATCCTAACCAAATGCGACGCGATGAGATTCCTGCGATAAGCAATTTGTTTGTCCATACCAAAGGCGAAAAAGGGGCGGGGCGGGACGCAACAATCAATCACAAGACACAGCCAATCAGAAGAGTTTTTCTGTCCACGCAGCCTCGCACGCTGCAGCTGAAGAGTGCACACAGAGAGATGCGTCCTGTTCTCATGACTTCAGTGATGCCTCACCGGACGCTATGCTGTGATTTCAGAATCTCAACCTATGTAATCAAACGTATACAGCCTGTCCTCATCCCTGTTTGGCGATTAATATCCATGATGTGCAGAACTTACATCGAATGAGACCCTTGTGTGGGCGGAGCAGACATAGAAACGTCCGTTGCTGATCGCGCAGCGCTGTCGCGGCTGGTTAGGACAAAACCTCTGGTTAACATGGCAAAGACACCTTTTATCGCGTGTCGCAGCGGCGCGTTGCGTTTGGTTAGGACGGTGTTATGAGGGAAAACTGTAAAACTGATGTTGTTTAAAATAATAAGCAGAGGAAAGCCAAGTCCTCTATTTGATGATCCCTTTGTTTTATGTCCCTTATTAGTATATTAGTAAGTTACAAAACTTGTGTAATACGTTACAGATGATGTACTTTGTAATCTGTAGTGAAATACATTTGAAAAGTAACATTGCATACGGGTCACATGACCATAAAACACGGCGGACGCAGTACATCTGAAAAGTATTCATACCACTCCCGCTCATACTATATAGAAGGTAGTGTTTAACGGCCGATAGGTGGGTACTTGTTCACATTCACTACGTACCGTCACAGTACGCCATTTGGGACGCAGTAAGTGTTGTGAGACAGAAGAAGAGCTGTTCTGATGCTCATTTTGTGTTCTCTGAGCCAGGATTAGGAAAGAAGCTGGGATCCGCCGGGATTACTGCCTTCCAGATGTTTCATTATGTGTGTGTGTGCGTGTCTCATCTGTGACCTGCCATCGTGCTCTTGTCATCACATTTAATCTGCATTCTTACTCTCTTATAAAAGAACAATTCATAGGATGAAACATGTATTTTAATGAATGAATACAGTCATATAAACATCTAAACTGCATGTTGAAATGTGTACGAATGAATCAAGAAAGAAAAGTGTATGTTTACTTCATCCTTAATGCTCATGCGCGTTGGGTATTCATGATGATGTAATCCAGACGCAGTGAGAGGGCAAAAGTAGTATCAACCAATCACAGCCTGGCGCGTTCTGATCCAATCAAACCAGTACGGACAAAATGTAAAGATCTATAAGGACTCTGTGTGTGTGTGTGTGTGTGTGTGTGTGTACATACCTGAGCCACGTTAACATAGTCATCATCAGACAGCGTGTCCAGCATCTCCATGACAGAGGTCTTCATCAGTTTCAGGGTCAATCCGCTAACACTTCCACTCCTACAAACACACAACATACATGATCCATAACATGTATCCATAAGCTTTACTGTATAATCTAAACTCATTTATATACATTTACACACGTGACGGATGCTTTTATCTAAAACGACGAGCAGGTCTACACACGTGTTCAGTGAGAATCAACCCGTCTCAACTCGATACTCCAGCCGTTAAACTTCACAAAATGGCAACATGTGCCACAACTGCCGTTGCCAAGCAGAACCTGTTGCTAAGCATCTCTCATCTCCAGCACATCCGTCAAAAGTCAAATCCAGACAGCGTGTCAAACGCAGCATCTTTCCAGAGAATGGATGTGAATATAGGAAGAACCCACAGCGGCTTTTCAAAGAGCAGCGCGTCATCTGTCATTTCGCTTCCAGAATTAGAAGATTCCAGCAAGGCAAACAGCATTCTGGGAAAAGGTTTTCTGACAGATGTATTGTTTCGTTGCTCCAGTAGATACAATGAGATCAGTGTGAGATTGTCAGAAAGACTCGGTGTGACGGGACTTTTGATGGGCGTGAGATTGTTTCGGCAGAACGGCAGCTGTGTGTCTGTTATTTCAATTACACATCCGTGTCTATTTAAGGTTAGCGCTGACTGCCAGCTAGCGACAATTAACTTCCATTACGCATTTCTCCTTGAGAGGTTCGCTGGAGAATATCGATACTTCAGCACATGATGACTGCGCGATTGAAATGAAACCACACGACAGCCGTACGAACGACTTGAAAGCGTGAAAGTGATTCTTTGAAAAGTGCACAGAACTGCATCTATAACCTCATTGGTAGAGAAAGGTGTTGCGTGTGAGGCTTAACAGTTTTTCACATCATCTATTTTAAAGGTGAGATGAGATCGGTGAGACGTTTTAAGTTCGACGCCCGCAGCACAGATACGGGCATCAGGAAAGCTCAAAGTCATATTTCAGGTGTGCAACAGGTGCGTGTGCGGTCTCCTCTCTGTCAACAGGTGGCAGTAGAGATCCACACGCCATAACACATCAACACACACACACACACACACACACACACACACATACACACACACACACACACACGTGACGATCACGTGTCTTAACATACGGAGAGAGATTTCTTACACATCCACGATGATGACCATGTCCTTTGGAGACGAAGCACCCTGAATATACCTGTAAAACACAAGACCACACACAAAGAGTCAGTGCGCATGTCACCACCAGAAAACAATGACACGCTGCTGTACACTTTAATATTAACTGTGGTGACATTTCTAGATACAATTGTGTTTTTCACATATAGTTACAGGGTATATACAGAAATCACGGAGCTTTTTACGACTCTTTCCATCCATTCTCAGACCTCATCGCCTCTTCAGCTTTCAATCGGTTGCATTGGTGACATGGTTTACTCACCCTCAGATTGTTTCAAACCTGTATACATTTCTCCGTGAAAGAGATTTGTAAGAACGTCAGCAATTTTCCGTTCTGGGACATCATCCACTACCACAGTAGGGAAAAAAAATACTTTTTTGTTTTGTTGAACACATCATGAGATATGTTGAAGAATTTAGGACTAGCATTACATTGCTCCTACTACGGTAGTCAATGATGTTCCAGAACTGAAAATGGCTAACATTCTTCTGAATATCTTTCTCTGTGTTCATCAGAACAACGTCATTGATACCTTTTATTGGACCTTGAGTCTGTAATAAAGTTGGATTGATTGATTGATACAGGTATAAAGTTACATGAGCGTGAGCAAATGGTGACAGAATTTTCATTTTTGGGCAAACTATCCCTTTAACTTACACTTGCACTATACTGATGGTGAGAGAGCACAACTAAACTTCTTACGGGTAACTCTTTATTAATGCAACATCATTCAGAAGGGTGGGAACGAAGCCTCAGAGAATGAAATGCAAGGTTTATTAGAAAGAGAAAGGAGGCTACGCTAATCTCCTTCCAACTCACGCTTATTCTCAGAGACGGCCCTCAGCCACGGTTCCAACGACCATTTGCATGAAAACGTGCATTTCCCCATCAGTCAACCGTGTTGTTTAACAATGGACCTCGCACTATTCGCCTACACAATGATTCAATTCAGGCAAACTTTAGCATATGACCTCTTTGGACAAATATGATGAGACAAAATTGAATACCTTGGAAAATGGAATTGAATACTTTTTAAGGGCTTCAACTTTCTCTACATTTACTTTTCAAGGTTAAAAGTATAATAATGGGATAATGTCCAGGCAGAAATAATCCCGACAGTGTGATCAGGTGAAGCGGAGGGTCTTGTGTCACACTGAAGGGGCTTATTCGGCGATATCCCGCTTATTACACGGCTACTTGCCACATGAGAAAAAAACTGGACATGAAATGTGAATTTGAAATATCATTTTTACCAAATGCAGACCTTCCGTGAGCCGTTTACTTTCGGTTTTAAGATAATAAACGACGTTCAAACGTCACGAACAAGCAATTCGGTTTAATCATTTGTAAATATAATGTCATTTATGTTATTAAAAGACATATTTATATTTAATTTGTCAAAAAACCTGTCAAAATGATTTGCTGCATCCGGGTCACCGTGTGTTATTAGTTTTGAGCGGTTGTTATCTGGGAATAACGGACCTGCAAATGTCGCGACTGGCCAATCAGAATCAAGCATTCCAACCAGCCGTGTGATAATGCTTTTTAAGACCCTGCACACACCCTGAGTTCATATGTTTTTTGTGAGGTAACAGGTGTGTGTGTGTGTGTGTGTGTGTCCCACCCCAGCAGAAGTTGGACACAAACGGAGGTTTTATATTCTGAAGGTGACTGAAGAAGTGCAGAAGACACGATGAAGTCGAGTCCAGGCGTTTATTATTGGTCTGACTCTCCTCTCTCTGCTGACAAACACATTCTTCAGTCCGTCGCTCCGTGTCTTTGTGCTGCTGTTAGCAGATCGCTCGGCCGAGAGGGGCTTCGCCAGCCATTTTTAGCCCGCCGCTCCATCTGAACGCAGGACGACAATGAACGATGCGTGGCACTTTTCTGTCAGCGACGTCAAAATAAACAAATAAGGTCCTAACGGAAGCATCTGTCCACTGCTGATAGAGGCTGACATATAGAAAACACAAGTGAAGCCATTTTCACTTCCCGCCGCGCAATTAAAAACACATTACCCCCGACAATCAGCCTCACGGATTGATGGACGCGGCGGGGCGAGGCGAGCGAAGGCGATTGGCCGTGATACAGGCAGGTAGTTTGCGCTGTGTGTTAGTAAATGAGCAGAGCGGTCGTGGAGGATTTCTTCTACCGCGGTAATCAGGGTGAAGAGGAGACGTGGGAAGAGCTGCCAGGTGCCGGAGGCTCGTGAGGAGAGCTTTTCAAGCATGGATAAACGCTGGAAACATGGAAAAACCCCACGCACGCACACACACACACACGCACGCACACGCACGCACGCGCACACACACACACTGCTGTGTGTAAGATGAAATCTGGAGCGTATAACACTGATGCTCAGCACTAAACATTAAAGTCTAATCATTTATATGCATTTCTATATGTTTGACAAACCTCATCTGTGATTTTACTTCATGTAAATGTATCTTAAATGTAAGTTTGCTGCCGTCACCCACGTCAGCTCCTGATCACACTGAAGGGGTTTATTGGGCGATAACAGCCGGCTGCTTGAACATTATCCTACTTATTACACGCCTACTTGCCACACGAGAAAAAACTGAGGATGTAACGATTACCGGTTTTATGATAAACCACGATAAATACGTCCAACGGTTAGTAATATCACGTTATATTTGAGTTATCATTAAACCAGACCAACTTATGGTGACAAACGGTAACTACTGTCCAGCGTCAGCCGAAGTTAGCAACAGCATAACAGAGGTGCAATTATTGTCAAGAGTGCAAAATAAACAAGCAAAATGGTATGTTATTAATATGAGACATACATATTCATCCTCCTCTGCTCACATTTATTTGTGATCACAGGGCTTTTAGTCCAAAGACTTGCATATTGGGTTAAATACAGTATATACTGAAACACAATTACTTCATATTTCTTTAGACAGACTCCGTCCAACCTGACCACGAGAAACTTTTATGGCCCCTTTGTGCTAGGATTAATATTAATGTTATTTATTTGATGTTTATGACAACAAAAGGTGCTTTTAACAACTTGTATAAAACTTATCAGTACTTTCTGTACATTTCCAGCTCATTTTAACAAAACCGTGAGAATACTGATAGCCATGATCATTTTGATCATGAATAAATTTGAAATATGTTATTAGCTCATTTTTACCGAATGCAGACCTTCCGTGAGCCGTTTACTTTCGGTTTTAAGGTAAGAAACGACGTTCAAATGTCACGAACAGGCAATTTGGTTTAATCATTTCTAAATATAATGTCATATATGTTATTAAAATTTGTCAAAAAAACCTGTCAAAATGATTTGCTGCATCCGGGTTAGCGTGTGTTATTAGTTTTCAGCGGTTGTTATCTGGAAATAATGAACCTGCAAATGTCACGACTGGCCAATCAGAACCAAGCGTTCCAACGGGCCGTGTATTAATAAGAAAATAAAAAGAGCTTGAATAAAACCTGCTTAGCTCTGTCAGGAACATTTATAATATAGTTTCTTTAGAAGTTTGACTCTAGTTTAATGAAATGAAGACTGACATGTGCACGCTAAACCACACTCTCAAAAACCAAAGTACACATCAGAAAATGATTTCCTTTTTTTGTTGCTTATTTCCATGAGAAACACCAGCGGAACACTAGAATTCAAATTCATTTCTCTCTGTTTGCTTTTCTGCACGAAATCCACACGCTCAGGATTCACTTTGTGTTGCGTTTGCTCATCGTCTAATATCACAGCCGTGTGCTTCTGGACAGTTTCAGTAAACACAGATTAAACATCACGAACATGCCTCACAAATACTGCACGTGGTGAAAGACCAAGGGATTAAATGAAAGAGATCAGTCAGTATTAATGCAAGAAGGTTCAGACTGGAGATATAAAAGGCCACAAACACATGAGCAAACGTCAGATGTCAAGCCATTTATTCAGGTATTGAAAACATCTCACACCGCTCTGACGCAGACAACCAATGAGAACGGGTCGAGATGTGCTTCTCAGAACAGATCTGTGTCGTCCCATCATCAGACAGTCAGGAGAATGTGAATGGAAGGTTCCGGTGATTATTAATTCATGATAATAAAGATGTGTGTGTCTATTAAAGACTGAAGCGGTGAGTTTGTAAGTGGCAGTCCGTTGGCTCTCTTTCTCTTAGCATTTATGTCTACATTCATCACTGCCGTCATGTGATCGTGACACTGTCGATCTGTGCCCGTCTCACTGTACCATCCATGTATTATCCTGATGGATCCAGATGTGCTGTTTCTGCATGGATTCCACTCCGTAATTACCCCTCCACTGAGGACCAGTGATGCCATTCCTTCCCAGTCATTACCCACAATCCCCAGCGCCCCGGCCAGGTGACATGCAGATGGGCCGTCACATGCCAGCTTTATGAACACACACACACGCGTGCGCGCTGTAGAACCAAACGGAGATGATCAGGGTCACTCAGAGCATCTGCTGACGCACATGGATCAAAACACACACAAGCGCTCATGAAGGTCTTCAAACACCTGCTCGTGCTCTTATGTTACTACACATTTTCATCATCATCAAAACAAAGTCCAAACTATGAAACAACACAAATGCAAGAGCTAAATCAATTATATTTCTCTCAACTTTACGAATTGCATGCTGGGTAATTTGAAAGAGTTCTTGTGTTAAAAGTGTAATGGCGTTGGGTCATATTTAATGCTTGAATGATTCTTTTTAAAAATGACCTTTGACCGATGATGTAGACGCAAACCAAAAGATTTTGTAACATCTGTCAATAACACAATGTGAATTTTACACGAACACATTCTAATATTTGACATTATCAGTGCATTCGTACTCTGGCCATCAACAGGACTCCGCATGTACGCTGAAGAATGACAGACTACATACATGTGTTCACATGATGATCACAACACGTGATGGCTGTTTTAACGTGTTCTACCTCAGAAGTGCACAGTTCTGATAACAGACTACATTCTGGTTCTGTGATGTAAAATGTGCTCTTTCTATAAAGCTGCTTTGAAAGGATATGCATTGTGAAAATCACCACAGAAATAAACCTGAATTCAATTTAAAAATGTGAATTATTGTACAGTAAAGGTATTAAAGCAGCTGTCTATAAAAGCAAATCTCTTTAAGAAATAAGGTCTGTAGAAAAGCCGTTTTGGATGCCTGCAGGGCTGAAAATGTCCTGTTCTCTACAGATGAAAATAAAAATCACATTTCTCAGGGAGTGGCTCTGAAATCAAGTGGCACACTTTCCTATAGCATCATTGGGATTCATGAGGTAGGTTAAAATAAGAATTCTCATATTCATGCTCTCTCGCCGCCTGTCTGTCAGTCTGTCTCTCACAGAGAAACTGGCGCATTAAAAACGAGTCAATTATCAGCGCTTATCTCTGCTGAAATGATACGGTCGGTTTCTGACGGTCACAATCTGCAGGTGTGAGACGCCTCATGATGCGTTTACTGAAGTGTACCGACTACACCTGCCATTATACAGCCCGCGCGCATGTGTGTGTGTGTGTGTGTGTTAAAGGATTTATTTGCGAGTTCACGCATTGATGGGATTATTTTTTTATGGACTGCTGCTCTCTCGGGTTTTCTCTGGATGTGTTCTTCAATAGATTGAATTAAGATTAAAAACACTGAGGGCCGTGAAGCAGGTGAGCTGCGGGAAAGAGAAGAGAAACGCCGTCACACAGTCTTTTTATTTATTCCCCATTCTAGAATTCGACAGCGAGATGGACAGATCGAACGGCTGGATCACCAGTTTTCCTTTGGGACTTTTATAGCAAAGACAACAACCGGGACAAATGGAATGCATTTCTAAAAAAATGCTACAGGAATTTAAAACCTCATCAAAATAATGTGACAGATCCCTAATTTCACGATGTACTGACGTAAACGCTAATCTTATGACACAAATATAATAGACAAACAAAACCGTACTACAGAACGACGTTAGACATGGAGCACTAGGGACTGATGTCAAGCCAATAGAAACACTGATGCTTTCATTTGACTCGCAGCGACAGGCCGAGCCCCGAGCTCCATCTTGTTTCTGTGGCGTTTGAACAGCTGCCATAATATTTACTTAGGAGTCAGATTGACTTTTCTCAGAAATCAATATGTGCTTTTGCTGCGCTGAATGTCTGCTACGCTGGGTTGAGTCTGCATGGCTTCTGATGGCTTCTCTGTAATGCTCAGATAACAAACCCTACTCTCTCTCTCTCTCTCTCTCTCTCTCTCTCTCTGTCTCCTTCAAACATTCTCAATCAATCCTCACGGATCAGATTCTCTCCTCCAAATCTCAGACAATCTCAAATAACATAGATGTAGATGTTCATTATAAATAATAGAGACATGTTAATAATTCATGTTACAGTAATTGGGGACAATAATGTGTTGACAAGGTCTTTTATTCTTCAAGAGTGACACCTGCACATCCAAACCCATCTTCCATTGCATCTCCACTGTTTCTGAGGTTTCCTGCTTATAGACTTTTATCATCTCATCTGTGCTCAGATTTGACAAGTCTGCCAACAAACATCAAGCATTTAAAACACAAGCTGAAGACATTTAGATTTTTCCGTGTCAGCATTCAGAATCTGATGGATATCACAGCTCAAGTTTCTCCTGAACTTCTGCACAATGAGCTGAGCTCGGCGAACACAGAGCGTAATACACAACGACAGCGTGTTGAGCAATAATCACACAAACCTGACCTGACACATCCTGACCCCCCAACCCTGCCTCACCCATTAGCTGGTTACCAGGCAACCGTCTCCAAAATGACTCTCATAAGACATTGCGGGTTAAAGAGCAGCTCTCTGCGAATATACACACTGAAGAACTGCACGAGAGTTACTGATGGTGACAGAGTTCAGCAAAACTACAACTATTAAAACATTTCTGCTCGTGAAAATCAAATAAAACAAAGGGCCAAATATTATTGAAAACACTTCAGCTCAACAAAAATGAGTAATGTTGCCTAAGCAATAAACTGAGATGAGTTTAAACTGAGGCACGGAAATTATTAACTGGAAATAACACTAAACTAAAACAAAATAAATGTATGCTAAGAAAGTAATATCAGAATTAAACATTGCTTAAACTCAAACTGAAACTAACTCCAAGGCTAAAAATATAAAAATAAAAGCTAACTCAAAATGTTACTAAAACTACAATAAAAATACATATCTCTGAAAAGAACTAAATAATACTGTAGCATAAAACTATGGCTGATTTGCAGCATTTTTAACTTAAATAATAGATGTTGTGTTGTAACTCAAACGTGATTTATTAAAAGTTGTAAATTGAGGAAGCGCTGTAACTTTTGTGTGGATATTTCAGGACACAGGAAAACCTACAAAATGATCATAAGAATATAAAAAAACCTGTTCTCTGATGAGAACAAAGACAAAACAAATCTGTTCGAATTTTGCTGCAGTTTGATGTACTGCAATGACCCGTCTATAGAAACATGAAGAGAACGCCTGCTGATACTACGCTCTGAAACCAATTTATCATTCCTGCTCTTATATCTCTCTCTTACCACCCACATACAGACGCATTAAAGAGAAGCATCACGCATCACGCACGCACACGCTTGCTCTTAGCAGCAGATGCCACAGAGGACTCGGAGGAAACCAGCAGATGAAAGTCAGAATAAAGTGTGTCCTGCGCTACTCACCACGGGCGTCTCCTCACATCATACAGGTCGATCTTGTTGGGTGCTCTCCACGGAGTCGCTGAAGAGCAGAGATCACATGACAACAACACTCAGAACCCACTCGCACGATTCTATACACAACATAAGGTGACACAAAACTCTGAGAAATGAAAGAAGAGCGTGAGGGCTCGCAGGTGTTTTCTTCTTTGAACGAATCTATTCTTTTATTAAACACAAAAGGCGTCATTCATTTATTTTTAACACCTACTGTGTGTTTTCTAACACATGAGCATCTCTCTGTTTACAGCACAAACATTCAGTTATCGGTCTTCTAAATTATGAGGGACTTTTCCTTAATAAAGCAAAGAAAAAGTGTTTTGTATGTGAATAATGTTTGTGTCTGCGACGTTTAATGTTGGCATGTCATTAAAGTATCAGCTGACATCTGGTGTGCCGCTATAAATACACCTGTGGTGAGGTAGCGCGGTTATTTACCTGGGTAGAATCTGGTGACGCCAGTGGCGCTTCCGAACACCTGCCAGCGCAGCGAGGGATCCTCGCGAGTGTTCTCGATAAACACTCGCTCCAGAGCCTGAGTCCAGTTCAGTTCATTCAGGATAGTGGGAGCTGTCGACACGACCAAACACACATGTCAAACTTATATCTCTTTCAAATGATTACAAATCCTCGATAACAACAGTGAAATACAATACAGAGCCAATGGAAATGTCTCTGAAGAGAGAGAGAGCTCAGATGTGTCAAGTCTGCAATCAAAAGTCAATATTCAAAAGTCAAATTTTACGCCTCCGCACAAGCTCCTAATAAGAGTCTGAACAACAACATGATCCTCTAGGAAGAATTACAAAACTATTTCATGTTAAAAGATGTTTTAGTGAAGCTAACAACACGAAAACATACTGTACATATGGAAATATTCTGTGCTTTATCCGTGTACGTTGAGATGATGTCAGACGTGACCTTGAACACGGTGTGCGTGGATGTCGTTTCAACGTCCACAAATCTTTCACTGAACACAAGCGAAGATCTGATGTATTCTACATCAGTGTAGAGGAGGAGATGATGTCATAAATACGCCCGGTTCATTTTCCAAGAGGAGACAGACTTACACGCAAGTTTATGACCTCGTGAGGTAAGAGTGCCAATAAAACTCATTAAATCAAGTTCACAACAAAACCTTCTGTGCAGAAATGAAAAAAGACATCACAAACCGAAGACTTCTGCTGAGGTCACAATCGTATGAGCTACAGATGTAAGCCATGTTAAAAACAATCCAATGCAAAGGATTGTGGGATATCAGAGGGTAGACACGATGAAGTTATATAAGCACAGAAGGACACTCGGAGCGTCTCTCAGAGTCCACACACAGGTTTGATTGACAGCTCATGTAGTTCGTCGGAGAGAGAGAGCGAGTGAAAGTTTTGCAGCGTGTCTGATTCTCTGTAACTGTCTTCACCTGTATTCTCTTGCTCTCTGTGACTGTCTGATCTGCTCACTTCTGTCTGTTCTCTCCGTCTCTCACCGTTACGCTCAGTGTCTCAGTGCCGTCTCGCTGTCCTCATGTGAGATTCACCGTCAGCAGCATGTGACACTGACCCGTCACACACAGTCCTCTTTTCTCGCTCTCTCTCTTCCTCAACAAACATCTTTCTTCTGCTTTAACCAACATCCAATAACATCTTAACCTTATACTGAGACGATAAACTCATGGATTAATGCAACAGTGTTTGACAGACACATTACATTATGAACACCAATAAACCACATAATATTACAGCTGCCGTCCGCTAGTATATACCTTACAACCTAGTTCTGATTTACAAACTAAACTAACTAAACAACCAAATGTCTTTAATGAATTTACTTCTTACAACAATCTCTTGATGTGCGTCCTGTCAAGTACAGTACAGTCTTAAAGGGACACTTCACCCAAAAATAACATTTCTGTCATCATTTACTCACCCTCAGGTTGTTTCAAACCTATGTACATTTATTTGTTCTGGTAAACACAAAGAAAGATATTTGTAAGAATGTCAGCAATTTTCAGTTCTGGGACATCATCCACTACCATAGTAGGAAAAAAATATTGTATATTTTGTTGTTCTGTTGAACACAAAGTGAGATATTTTGAAGAATTTAGGAACGCAAACAGTTCTGGGGCACCTTTGACCACCATATCAGTCAATGATGTCAGAGAATTGAAAATTGCTAACATTCTTCCAAATATCTTTCTCTGTGTTCATCAGAACAAAGTAATTTATACAGGTATGAAATGACATGACGGTGAGCAAATGATGACAGAATTTTCATTTTTGGATGAACTATCCCTTTAAACAGGCTTTTATACTGCAGACATCTGCACACCGACTCTAGCCAATCAGATTACAGCAGATTTCCATTTTGGAGGTCATTATTCCTCAGACGGTCAGTGAATGCTTCATGGGCGTGCCGGCTAGGTGACAGCTGTGTAGTGCACTTGTTTGGGGCAAAACCACTGACATCATCACCACAATATCCTTACAAACAACAGCAATATGAACACAAACAACATCTGACAGGCTTACGGCCATTTAAACACAACTAATGACATAAACCGTTAGAGCACAGACTCGGATTTCTCTAAATCTATAAAAGCTCTGAAGTACAGGACGTTTTGTGTTGTATCCTCCATATAACGTCAGTGTTTAAAGGGGCACTTCACCCAAAAATCATTTCCTCACCTTCCAGTTGTTCCAAATCTGTATAAACGTCTTTGTTCTGATGAACACGGAGAAAGATATTTGATAGATTTAGCCTCTCATAGTAGGACACAATACAATGGCAGTCAAAAGTGCCCCAGAACTGTTTGCTGTCCTACATTCTTCAAAATATCTTCTTTTGTGTTCAACAGAACAAAAAAAATGATAAAGTATTTTTTCAATGGGGGGCAAGATCTGTTTGGTTATAAGCATTCTTCCAAATATCTTTCATGATCGTTCATCAGAAAAAAGACATTTATACAGATTTGGAACAACTCGAAGGTGAGTAAACGATGACATGACATTTTTGGATGAAGTATCCCTTTAAGTGAGCGTATAAGTGTGTCTTTGAGGCAAGGATACAATGACAGACGCCCGCACGCTGCTATCGGTCACACACGGGGGGTAATGCAGATTTACTGGACACTAGCTGTGACACACACACACACACGCACACACACACGCACACGCTGTGGGCTGTGGCAGGTCATCTACACAAAAAATACGAGAGCAGGGCAGATAACAAAAACAGGGGCAGACAAATGCCTGGCTTGATTTATTATCCTGAGGATGCACGACTTTCTCCGGACAGTTGATAAAAAGAAAAATATCCCTCCAGAAGAAATTTGTGGGTGGGTGTGAAACTCAGGAGTGTGTGTGTGTGTGTGCGACGGCTTTAAAAGTGAATCCATCAGACAGAATTCCTCAGACATGTTTAAGAGCTGTAGTTGTGCTAAACGTTTGGCCCGTTATGGAGCGTAGCACCACATGACGAGCGGCTCGGGTTATGAGGCCGATTTATGAGGTGTGCTGTGAGCCAGCGATCCTTCACATCGAGCCGATCATTCTTCTGACTGAACCAGCGTCTGCAGGAGGATAAAGAGCGCTCAGCAGCAATGATGGAGAAGAGATATTTTTAGCATTTACAAATCAAACACACATCATTCCACTATTACCACACTAAGACAACTCCACACCTAATAATATAACATTTCATTTCAATTTGTATTTGTGTGGTTTGAGTGTGAAAGCACATTTAATGTCTGAAGGATTCTGAATGAGACAAACTCTCCGTGTGTTTTAGTAGTTGACCTCCGCACACATCTGGAAGGAAACCTAAAGCCCACGTTACATTCACAAACGACAGCGAGGCCACAGATAGCGTGACACATGTGATATCAGTGTCAGGAGTCCCGCTAACACCTGTCAGACCGGATGAACATGTCATAACAAACACGCTCACCTCCGGTGATGAAACACACACAGACACACAGAAATGACCCTTCACATCAAATACCAGATCCTCTACTCTCTTTTTATGATTCTGTACTACATCCAGACTCAGTAGAGCTGGAAGACGTATCTACTTATTAATGACAGACAACAAAACCCTGGTGTACTGGATAACTTCATCACCCAAAACCAAAGCGACTCACAGAGAGTTCAGGGAGCAATGAAGCGATATGTCAGGAGCAATAATCAGCTTTCCTGTGGCTCAGTGGTTAGAGCGTGGCGCTAGCAACGCCAAGGTCATGGGTTCGTTCCCAGGGGATTGCACATACTCAGAAACAAATGTATAATACAGTGCAATGTAAGTCGCTTTGGATAAAAGCATCGGCCAAATGCATAAATGTAAATAATACAATAGGTGCTAATACCAAGTTACTAGTTTCCAACAAAAGCCAGAACAATAAGTCATTTGCCTGTCAAGCATTCACAGAAGAGATGGGTTTGACCGGACCGAGTTAGGAAGAATGTTCCACCAGGAAGGAGTTGTGAAGGAGAATGATTTTATGTATTCAATAACAGTTTTAATAATACTCATTTTCCTATACCCAATAACAAACGGAATTAATTGCAGCTTTTTAACTTGCTTACATTGCTTTAATTGTCATCGCATTATGCACATTTTGCCACTTTGCGATTATAAGGTCTGCATTCTTTTGAGATATTGAGGAGTTGTGAATGAGAATGAGCGGGAAAGCGATTTACTGCCCTTATGAGAAGGCAATACAAGACGCCGCTGGTTTGCTGAACGCAGGGATCTTGATGGGGTGTAGGAGGGTGTGAAAGTATGCCGGTGCAGATCCAGTGATAGTCCTGTAGGCAAGCATTAGTGACTTGAATCTGATACGGGCTTCAACCGGTAGCCAGTGGAGAGAGATGAAGAGGGGCGTCACATGAGCCCTTTTGGGCTGTTGGAAGACCAGGCGTGCTGCTGCGTTCTGAACCAGCTGGAGTGGTTTGATAGCCTTAGCAGGAAGACCAGCAAGGAGAGCATCGCAGTAGTCCAACCTTGAGATGACCATGGTCTGGACAAGGAGTTGTGTTGCATGCTCAGTGAGATAGGGTCTAACTTTTCTCACGTAGAATAATGCATATCGGCATGACCGCGTTGTCTTTGCAATGCGATCATTGAAGGATAGCTGTTCATCAAATATGACTCCGAGGTTCCTGGCTGTTTTAGAAGGAGTGATTGTGGTATTGGATGGTGAGATCGTGTTGCACCGTGGGGTGTGCCGGAAACACGAGTAGTTCTGTCTTGGCCAGGTTCAGCTGGAGGTGATGCTCTTTCATCCAAGCCTAGATGTCTTCTAGGCAGGCTGTAACGCGAGCTGCTACAGTGGTATCGTCTGGGTGAAATGAGATGTAAATCTGGATGTCGTGTAGATGGAAAAAAGCAGCGGTCCAAGCACCGATCCCTGAGGGACCCCAGTGATCATGTGGTGAGCAGTGGACAGCGAGCCCCTCCATGACACACTGAAGGATCTGCCGGAGAGGTAGGATTTGAACCAGCGGAGAGGAGCGCCTGAGATTCCTAGAGATGACAGGGTTGCTAGCAGTATCTGGTGATTGACAGTGTCAAACGCTGCAGATAGGTCTAGCAGTATCAGGACCGAGGATTTAGATTCCACCTTGGCTAGCTGCAGTGCTTCTGTGACTGATAGCAGCGCAGTCTCAGTGGAGTGGATTGTTTTGAAGCCGGACTGCTTGTCGTCCAGTACTTTCTTCTTATAGAAATGGGTTTTAAAGTTTTTTTTATGAAACTCTTATCATCTCTGTGTGCGCAACAAGAAAATGTGAATTTGTGAAAACATGTATATGAATATTACATGTTCATTCTATAAGCTCTGTATAGGAAGAAGGCGAATGTTGTATTTCTGTACAAAGTGACAGAGCCTGGCATTCACAATCGAGCATTTTTAATAGCTTTAGCTTCTATTTTGTTCTATTTTTAGTACATCAATCTCAAGTAAATGTACCCCTAAAACTATGTACATTATTAGAGCCATTCATTGCTGTATTATAATATTTCAAAGAAGTATGGCAACGGGATTCGTCCAAAGTGCTCTGAATGTTTTGATTCTGGTTTGAGGAACAAGTCAAATTTCAATCAAGAATCTAAATGAGTAGCAGTGTTTGAGTTCCTTAAGAATGTTGCGATCACTGGAAACAAAAATGACAAAATTCAGTCTTTTGTTAACTACCACATGACTCCGGCATTTAAAATTCATCTTCCTCTCTTTTTTAAAACAGGGCTCCCACAAAATCAGCAGAAATAAGAGTGTTTAGCTTACGAAGGGCAGGACCTGAGAAAACGAATGGAACAAAAACTTTAATTAAAACGATACTGTAACCAATAAACAGTGGAAATCTAATTTGAGGAGGTGCTGGTGAATGAATGTTTTTAATGAATGTGCTGGAAGATGATAGTTCCCCTTCAGTGAACAGTGAGAGGAGCTGCCGAGCCGTGAGGACTGGAGAAATCCACTGTTTCTATAAGTCCCAGTTGTCATTGTGCCGAGCGAGTCGACTTCTATCGCCGCACCAGCTGCGGGAGGAATATCAAGTGTTGGGCTGGCATGTGGACACTAGAGTCGAGTTTTGGTTTTCAGATTACGTCAGGCAATCTAGAAATTAAGCACGTATGAAAAATGACATTGAAGGAACCTCTAGTCTAGACTGTATATCATTTATATTATGAAGGTATTTTCAGTCCTCTATGATGCATTCGTGTGCACTAACGTCTAAAAGAAGCCCAACGCGCTGAACGGTCTGTGTGACAGGATGGTCAGTGTTAAATCTCATCATTCTGACAAATAAAAGCCGCTTTTCCTCAGCTGTCATCCGCACACACAATTAGTCTTTCAATTGTACTTTAATAACCACCATTTCCATCATTATCTTCAACAATAGAGGCGCTGAAAACAGAGCGTTACACGGGGACATTTCCTTCCAGCGGGGATTTAAAGTTTGCTCGGAATAATAATGAACCCACTTGATCTGTATTAGCATATGTGTCAGGGCTAAAGCGGGGGGGATTTTTTGTCATGTTGGGCTAATCGTCCTGAAGCTGACGGTGACGGTCACTATCACTGCTGGATGTGCGCTGACCAATGCAAACTCTGGCATGAACAACCCATTTACAAGACAACCGTCTCTTGAAGCAGTGCTAATAAAACACTGACCCATCCCATAAGACAGAAAAAAACTCCACAATAATCCCTTCCATACAGGGTTTCTCAGCGGTGGGGCTCAATATGAAATGATTCGACAGAATCATCTGTGATAGAAGTGGTAGTATAACACCATGACTGAGCTATAAAGAGCAAGAGTCCTCTGGGTTTCCAGACAGACTCGATTGCAAGCGTGTTTGGTTTTAGTCCATCTCTCTCATCCTTCAGTGTTCATTTGGGAACAGGCATCAATAATGAGCTGGAAACTGTGTGACCTGCGTTATATGTGAAAAGTCTGCAGACCTGGCAGAAGAATTCAGCTGAAGGATAATGAATCATACAACGGTTCATTACAGCCGAGAGAGAGAGAGAGAAAACCTTCTTCAGCTCAATAACCGGCCCAACAGCACTGGACAACACAAACACTAACATATTTAGCACCTGAAAGAAAAACAATAAACAAATCTAACTTTACAGCCCAAGCTGATGCTATTTCCAGAGCTTCTGTTGTGATGGTGTTCATCTCACACCTCTGCTACACAACACAAGCTTGAACATGACACACGTCACTTCTACAGTAAAGAGATTTTCGGATTGGAACTCAAATCTTAACCATCTTTCTGCACAGTGTGAGCATTACATTAGGGTTTGTTTATTGTGTGTATCTTTAGTACTCACAGCCCTTGTAGATGTCAGTAGGAATCTGCACAGCCGTGTAGGAATAGTTGACTTTATTTTTAAAGTTGGGATCATCCACAAACTCCAGAGACAGAGAGTATGCATTTTCCAGGAGGTTTTCACTGCCATTGTCATCATCCGACTGCAACGACAAGAAATGAAGAAACGTTTGAGACAAACACTCATTACGCGCACACACGCACACACACAAGCGCACGCACGCGCGCACACACACACACACACACGCAAGTGCACAAGCGCACGCAGACACACACAAGCGCACGCACAAGCGCACACACACACAATTAGACAAACACTCATTACACACACTCACGCACGCACACACAAACACGCACACATGTTGGGTTTCCATGTTTTATGGGGACATTCCATAGACACAATGGTTTTTATACTGTACAAACTGTATCTCATATTCCCTCCCCCTAACCCTAACAATCACACACAACTGTCTGCTCTTTTACATTTTCACAAAAGTTCATTCTGTGTGATTTATAAGCTTGTTTCCTCACGGGGACCAAAACATGTCCCCACAAGGACAAGGGTTTTGGATATTGCCATCTTTGTGGGGACATTTTGTCCCCATACCGTAGGGTTTACCCCCCCCCCCCCCACACACACACACACACACACACACACGCACACGATTAGACAAACACTCATTAGGGGACTACAGATGGAAATTAGCCTGTATGGCTAAATTTGGCACATTTACATGTACTTAAGTGTTCATGTTAATGAATGTGCATTGTCCCATTTTAAATAAAACAACTAACTAAAAAAAAAAAACTAATTACACACTCAACACACATGCACGCACACATACGATTAGACAAACACTCATTACACACACACACACACACGCACAAGCGCACACACACACAGACTCACACACACACGATTAGACCAACAGTCATAACACGCACACACACACCACACCACACATACACACGTCTGGTTGACTATCCCCGTGGGGACAGTCCATAGGCGTAATGTTTTTATACTGTACAAACTGTATATTCTATCCCCTATCCCTAACCCTATCCCTAAACCTAAAGATCATAGAACACTTTTTGCATTTATAGATTTGTAAAAAATATTGTTCTGTACAATTTATTAGCTTTTTTGCCCACACGCACACACACACACAAGCGCACGCGCACTCACACAGACTCACACACACGATTAGACCAACACTCATTACGCACGCACACACTGTTGAAAAAAACAGCATAAACTGGGTTAGGTATGTTTTGATGCTGGTTTAAGCTGGTCATGGGCTGGTTCCTCACCATCTTAAACCAGCATATGACCAGTTTAAAGTAGGGATGCACCGAATGTTCGGCCACCGAATATATTCGGCCGAAAATAGCAAAAAACGCATGTTCGGTATTCGACCGAATATGTGAAATGGCCGAATAAATTTTACCGAACATGACTCGAGAAACGATCAACTAGCAACCAGCGCAGAGAGAGAGCGCAGAGAGAGAGAGAGAGAGAGAGAGAGAGAGAGAGAGAGAGAGAGAGAGAGAGAGAGAGAGACGTGCGCTTTATTAATGCCGCAAACATTTTGGCAGTGTGTGTGTGGAGCATTTTAAGGTGTCAGAGAAAGACACAGCACGGGACTTGCCGCACGGAAGTAAATTTCTACGGTGGCCTACTAGTGCACATGACAACGAAATTTAAAAAGCAAATATAAGTTCACAACACAACGCAATCAAGCTACAACACAACGGAATAAAGCCACAACACAACGGAATCGAGTCACAACACAACGGAATAAAGCCACAACACAACGGAATAAAGTCACAACACAACGGAATAAAGCCACAACACAACGGAATAAAGCCACAACACAACGGAAATGCTCCCGACCACTAGGGGGCACCAAAGTTCTTATTATTGTTCTATATTTTTATGGGCACATTCGGCACTTCCGTGCTTGGTTCAGTGCAGACAGCAGTGGGAGAGAGATCCGGGAGAGCATTAAGGATTTTCAAGCTGATTATTAAAGCCGAGGACAAACATTCTAAGACTTTTTCTTTCAACTGGAGCGGATTCTAGTCAGAAAACAGCACACGACTGCTTAAGACCACTATACACATTAACACATTAAATTACTGATGACGACTGGACTTTCTGCTAAACCAACAAATCTATTGATCTATTTACTGATATAGATGAGCAACCTTATATAGATTAGCAAGATATTCCCGTTTCGTTAGTCATAAAACCGCAATGCTCACGTTTATTTACACTTGGTTATGCGTTAATTGTTTTAGAGGTTATGCATGCATAATAAAGGTTAAATAAATTGGTAATGAAAACAATATTTAATAGAGTAATCAATTATTCGTAACAGTAAAAAAACGAATGCAGACTTAAGTCCAGAGCTTGCTCACTGAAACTGAGATAGGAGACTGTGGCATTGTCTGGATCTAAATGCAGACTTAAGCCCATTGCACATTGAGTCCGAAATTTGCGTCCGTTAAAAAACCTTTAAAGTTGAAAAGTACTTTAATCAAAATAATAATAAAAAATACAACGTGTTTTGATCGCTGGATCGAAATTTGATTGCTTAGCCATGTTTAAAACAAGACTGTATGTTCTTCTGTACCCTTACACACACACACACACACACACACACACACACACAGCGTAAACTATAGCTTTTATTTTCGATTGACAATATGTTAGCTTAAGATGGCTATCCTTTTTCATGAAGGAAAACGTTTCGTTGTAATTGCACCTGCTGCTGTGTGGTTTTTGTAAATAATTTGCATTTGTAAATAATAAAACGTGTATTTTCCTTGAAAACAGCCGTGTTTGTCATTTAAAAACATCTATATAATAATATCCCAATAATAGCTTATTCAGTTGTATTTTGTCAGATTTTCTCAAATTTTTCCTGTCTTGTTCCTCATCGTTTCAAGTGCATTCATAATGTCAGTGGCAGGTGGCCATGGTAAATATAAATTAAGGCAAATATAAATGGCATGGTAAATATAAATTATTTAACCAAAGGTTAAATAATGCATACAATCATAAATAAATGTGGACACAGCCATTTATTTCCGTATTCCATTTGACAATATTTAGCTAAAGATCGTGTAATCAAGGAATTTGTTTTTAATGCACATCATTGCTGTTTGTTGTTCTGCATTTACCAAAGAAAATAAGTAATACAATAAAATAAAAAAACTAAATATTTTCCTTTCAATGCTCATCGTTTAATTTTTGATTAAATCGTTTTTGGCCGTAGTCATTTAAAGTCTTGATTATTTCAATTCATATACACACAATAGAAGCAAAGCATGAAAAACATTAATTCTTTAATTTCAACGTTAAAGAAATCATTTCATTTACACGCTTAGCCTATTGTAAATACGACCAATGTATAGCTCACAATACAGTTTCTAGCATTTAAAATCATTTAAACACATATGCACAGTTAAAAAAAAACTCTACGAGTCTACGATATGTCGGTGGAGGTTTTGGAATTCATTCTTTCAATCCAAATTATGTAGGCTAGCTATATTGAAGCAGCGGAGGTTAACTCATATGCTGGTTGTTAAGGCAGAATGCCAATGCAAATAGGCGACAATGCAATGCAAATATAATCTTATGGTGTATTTACAGTATATATGATGTTTGTGTAAATGTGATTCGAAGCACCGGGATTATCCTCTGTTATTAGTTTTGAGTGGCAGTCGTGAATGTCTATAGCTCATTTCCAGTGGGAGACATGCGGTAAGCTGCAAAACGCGAGGGTTTCGTTGGCGGCACGGAGGTGGTGCGCAAGCGGTGCCCAAAATCCTTCCACTGGCACGACTCTTCGCAAGCGCTCTTTTTGTGAACGGCATCCACGCTGGCTTTAACCTGTCAACATTTTAGTGAGCTCAAAACACGGAGAACATAGTTTTAATAATGGAATTCCCGAAGTTATATGACCTAACAAAAAGAAGACAAATACAGAGATTTAAATAAAGAATACAGAGTGGGTTGATTTGCAAGTTAAAATACACGATACGTGTAAAATGTCATAGTAAACTGTGCCTAAAATGAGCGTCATTAGTATTTGTCATTACCGCAAAAATTAATATACATCAACTTAAGGCTGGTTAGTGACCTTGAACGTCCGCCCAGAGACATTTTCACTATGAGAGACAGCAGCAATGCAGCAACTCTGTCCAACTGCCAAGTCTGGTGAAAGGGCCATAACATACATTAGAATGTCATGACTGGCCAATCAAAATCAAGCATTCAAAAGCGCTGTGCAAATGTGTTCATATGAGATTGTTTGCCATTGACATTCAGTTTTTCCACAGTAGAGCACACTTTCCTTTTAAATGCTTTACACAAGCAAAAGGCTACCAAAACCACTAAAACAACCCCCAGTAAAACGCGCACCTCCTACCCGGCATGACCTAATTTATCATGCCGAAAGTGCCCCCTAGTGGTCGGGAGCATTTCCGTTGTGTTGTGCCTCTATTCCGTTGTGTTGTGGCTCTATTCCGTTGTGTTGTAACTCGATTCCGTTGTGTTGTGACTCGATTCCGTTGTGTTGTGACTCGATTCCGTTGTGTTGTGACTCGATTCCGTTGTGTTGTGGCTTGATTGCGTTGTGTTGTGAACTTATATTTGCTTTTTAAATTTCGTTGTCATGTGCACTAGTAGGCCACCGTAAATTTCCGAATGAAAGCGTCTTTACCGGTCGGTAACTTGTGGCTATTTCAGACGGGAGCGGGCTGTCTGACAGTAGCCCCGCCGCTCGCGACATCCTTTGACATCATACAGTGGTCGCGGCGCACACAGTTCCTGTACTAAACAACTTGTCAAAGTATGTTCTGTGCATCCCGGCCACGAGTGCACCAGAGAACAGTCAGCTTTTGTGGGCGGAGTTTGAGGAGAGACGTGAACTGATATGGTTGTCAGTCAGCATCAGTCAGAATAGCTTGCGTTCGATGTTTTTTTTTCTTACAATCATTTTGCAACGTAGCCTATAATAATCCAACAGTTTTAGTTTATTCGTATTTTTAGTTTATAGGCCTAATGTGGAATGACACTTTTTAATGAACTGTTTTGTTGTAGGGGTACAGAGTAACTTACATTACATTCTTTTACCAGTCAGTTATAGGCCTAATTAATATAGGCTATTAAATTTTTTGTTTTAATGTATTTTGTTTTGCTCAATTTTATATTAAGTTGTATTGTATTTTATTGAAAAGCAAGACAAATTTTTAAAAGCAAATTTTGACTATTCAGTTTGTGCAATAGTGAAAAAATAGCTTAATAAATAGAAGAAATGCAAAAACCATATTCGGTGTTCGGTATTATTCGGCCTTCGGCCAAGTGTTTCACATCA
The DNA here is from genome assembly GCF_024868665.1 of Triplophysa rosa. NCBI lineage: Eukaryota > Metazoa > Chordata > Actinopteri > Cypriniformes > Nemacheilidae > Triplophysa > Triplophysa rosa. Next base: position 822,504 of record NC_079896.1, on the reverse strand, counting down.
TGTTCGGCTTCGGCTTCGGCCAAGAATGTTAGATTCGGTGCATCCCTAGTTTAAAGTAGCACAAACCAGCATCAAAACATACCTAACCCAGCATATGCTCTTTATTTGATCAGGACAGAGGTATAAATGTGGCATTTCTTTTGAGTCTACTGAAGCACAACAGCAGCATCACAGTGTCTGGAAATCAATTAACGTCAGTGATGCTATCACCTTCACATGAACCCCGTCAATCACTCAAGCCATTAGCATTTGAATACATCACAAATCAAACACTCTCCCTCATGAAAAAACTTCAATGACTAACAGTACAAAACCTAACAAACAAATAAGTAAGCTTTGAATAACTAAAGTGTAATGACTGAAATCCAACAAAGACTCCATTATATGCCCGATATAAGAATGGTGTGTCACCGAAGTCCACCTGCTGTGTTTAAGCCCATTAAACGTCTTTGACTGTCTAGCAACACTGAATAGAATCGCTGTTGTGAGACCTTCGGCCGGTGGACGCGATGCGGCAACAGCGCCACCATGTTAGACTGAGCAACACACGTGTGATCTCCCGATAAAAACTACTGTAACGTCGACATTTCTCCACCGATTTCAATCATTTACGATCTTCAAGAGAACAAAAACATAATCATGACACTCGTTTACTTTGAAATACTGAACAAAACCTAAATGTTTACGTTATAGTTTATATTTCCCCGGGCGCTGCAGTGATAGCTGCCCACTGCTCCGGGTGTACGTGTGGTCACCACTTCCTGTGCGTGTGTTCACTACTCTCTGGATGGGTTAAATGCAGAGGTCACATTTCGTTGCCTTGTACTTGTACATGTGCAATGACAATAAATTGAATCTAAATCTAAAAAAAATCTAAAATCTTTATCTGAGAGGGAAAAATAAAGCGATTCTTCCCAAGCAGCTATTAGCAAGTTAATAGTAGAAGCGCTAGTGCGAGAACCCCCGTTCTAATATTGTTTATATTGCACTGTAACGTTAGTTGTACTTTTTTGCACCATACCAAGGACGATCTCATAAGTGTTTTGGAGTATATATATCTATCTTGTGTGCTTTAACGGTTTTTAAAACATAGAAAGCAGACTTACTGGCAGCGTCTCGCTGTGTAACTTGTGTCCGCGAGCACACAAGGAAATGCAGTTCTACATCGTTTAAAAGCGCTATGACAATAATGTTGATATGATGCCAAACCGTAGGGCTGGGAATGGATTCCTCGATTACATTCCATTAAAGGAATCGACTCCTCTTTAAAGAGCCACGAAACACTAAACAACATTTATTTAGATGTAAACAAAGTTGGTTGTGTTGCACATCATAGAAATCAATGTTAGCAACTGTTAGTTATTACAGTAGAGAAAACTAGTTCATTTCTAGCTTTTTTGCGCTATTTTTGCCTTCCGGGTTTAAAATCCTCATCTGGCCGATGTGAAGGATCGATGACGCGTCGGTGTCTCATTATTATTCACGAGACTGTGTTCTCTTGACCAATGAGAAGACATTTCTCCTAGTTATTCATGACAGCGGCTTGTGATTGGAGCGCACGTCTCCCATACCGGAACCTTCGCTGGTTTTTAACGGCTCTTCTTCTCACAGCGTTCAGGCCCATTTTAATTGCATTTGTCAAAAACGGCAGTGAGGTAGAATGTAGCTGAAAGGGGAGGTTTCGTGAGCACAAGCCCCGCCATTGTTCAACTAAATCACATTAGTTTCTTGTCTAAAACAGTACATACTTCAGAAAAAACTGATGGATGAAGTCTAGAGCTGAGGAATGACATAAAATATTCTGCATGCATAAAAGCAAAAGCTTGTTTGCACACACAATGCAGATATAATTACATGTATCCACACATTTAACAAATCATATATAAGTACGTTTGCCTTCCAGACGGAGTGTAAACGGAGCGTCTTCTCTAACTCTCTACCGATGAGCTCAGTGTGTGCGTGAAGAGAATGACATGTATATAAAGCACAGTCTCACATATTTACTTGGACGTCTGTTTAAAGCTGTTCAAGCTGGACGAAACCTTTTCAACACCTGTCTGCACTAATATGGACAGTATTCTTACATTTTTTATACAATTTACTGATTATCGATCTGTCTATCTATATTCCTCAAGTATTTTTGCGTACACTGCTGAAGAACTTTAAATATAGTCATTTGACCTGTGCTTTATTTTTGAAAACAGCTGGTAAATTATATTATTAATGATACATTGGAATTGCAGGACAAGATCACATAATATGGTTAAGGTTTTTGTTATTGAAACGATGAACAATGAACAAGACATGTAAAAAGTGACAGCTTAGAAAATTGTATTGCAATAAAAATGTGTAATTTTTTTAATAACAAAAAAATCTTTACTAAAACAGGGAATTGAGCAGGAATCGAATACAGCAGCTAGGAATCGGTTCTTTCGCTCCCCAAACCAGGAATTGGAATTCAGAATTGAACAGCCACAACAGTGAAATGCTTTCAAATGGATTTACCTCAGCAGTCAAACGGCACGATGGCCAATCAAAATCAAGAAGACAGGAGCTACTGGCCAATCAAATATCAAATGAAACAAGACGTACAGTGGCCAATCAAATGAAAGAAGGAGAGATATGGGCGAAATCCAATCAGAAGTGATAATCCCTGTGAAGAGCAGAGCTGCTTTATTCAGGACACCTGTTCAACCGTTTAGACTAGTCTTAGAAGTTAGTCATCTCATTTTTTATTTCAAGACTGCTCATAACTTCTTTAAGGGCTCACTGAAATGTGAAAAGGAAGACTGATAACTAATTGCCAGTCAGTGAGACTAATAGTTGTTTAGACGTAGTCACAACCCTGACCCTGAAGGGAAACATACACGTGTGTGTGTGTGTTATAATGTGAGCGATTAAAATGCACTTGGCGGATGGAGCGTTATTTTCTCTTTATCTGGAGCGACGTTTTGTGTGGTTTCCTCTTCCTGAAATCACCTTCAAGGGTGTCGTTTGCAATTCGCTGTATGTAGCTTAAAGGGATAGTTCACCCAAAAATGAAACCATTTACTCACCCTCATGTCATTTCATACCTGTATAAATGACTTTGTTCCGATAAACACAGTGAAAGGTATTTGGAAGAATGTTAGTCATTTTCAGTTCCGGGTCATCATTGAGTATGGTAGGAAGAATGAAATGGTAGTCAAAGGTGCCCGAGAATTCTTTGTTGTTTTCCTAAATTCTTCAAAATATCTCATTATGTGTTCAACAACAGAACAAAAAAATAAAAATTTTTCCTACTATGGTAGTGGATGATGTCCCAGAACTGAAAATTGCTAACATTCCTACAAATATCTTTCTCTGTGTTCATTGGAACACATACATTGGTTTGAGTAAATGATGACAGATTTTTCATTTTTGGATGAACTTTCCCTTTAACCAATGACACTTTAACATTAACAATGACACACAGATAGAAATATACAGTAATAAAACCGTGTTTTTTTTTCGCAAAGGAAATAAAATGCTGCTTATTGTTTAATGTCAAGGTGACTAAAGTATTTTAATTTGTGGCAAAAAGTTTTTCATTTTCTTTCACCACACACGTGCAGTTTTCTCTCTGATATCCGGTGGTAATGTGTGGCATAGCCTGCTACAGTACATCATGTTGTTTAATGAACCTCCGGATATGTCTAACGACTCTGTCATGAAGTATCTCAGGTGTTCTCCAGTCCTTCTGCCCTTCTCAAATCTCTGACGTACAGTAAGGGGTGTTTTCTTCAGGGGGTGAGGTACAGGTACTGTACAGTAATGGGGTTAATTGGGGTTGACGTAGTAAAAACTGTTTGTGTTAAATTCAAACCTCCTGTCAAGTGTGAAGACCGATTTACGGTCTGCATTAAATTGTCTATTAAAATGCAATTACAAGCTGTTGAGATGAATGGAAACTGCATTCACTTCTCACTGAAAACCATCATTTGACAGTGAATTCACAGAGAACTTTCATGTCTGACACAGTCTTCTACTTCCATACAGTCACAATTCTGAGAATTATTAACAGGATTAAATATTATGTTCTTTTATGCTGTGCAGTAAAATAATAAACATACTGTAAACTGCAGAAATTGTAGCACTGTATGCTGGTAAATACCCCTGCAGTGCATTCGACTTTAATATTGTGATATATTTCATAACGGGGACTGAGTTTAATCAACCTGGATTCCATTGACTCACGAGATGTAAGCTCTGATTCAATTGTTAGGCAGGAATAAAAACTGTATATATACTGTATTACACAGTAATAATAGATAATACAAGTACTCTCTGATGTCACGTTTAATCGAATCCAGTATTTCATTCCTCATGAATGATTTCATGGCAGTGATGACAGTCTATAACAGTGGTTCTCAACCTTTTTTGGCCAGCGCCCCCCTATCCATTTTCCAGGTCCTTTACCCTTCCCCACAAAAATAATGGGCTAAATGTCTTCATAATAATAATAATAATAATGATCAATTATTTGTTATTATAATATAATTTAAAACGCATGTCACTAAATTTGGATAATCGGTAATCTATTTTTTAATTTTTAATCTATTAATTTGTTTAGTCACGTGAAATACCAATAAAAATAATTAAAAAGCATGTCACTGAAAGTCAAATAAAAGATTTGATTGGCCAGTTGGAATATTACCATACTTCACAAAGAGCAAAAACGAAGTGGAAATGAAGTAGAATGTTTGAACTTAGTTTCAATACTCTCCTAAATGCATAATAAAAACCTAAAAAGCTGCTTAGATTCACCTTACTTTAAAACACGTGTAAGTGTGTAATTGTGTGTAAGTTTATAGGCCTAAATGTGTGTGCTTCCATCAGAGGTATAGTATAAGGTTTGTCATTAATAATTTAGACAAATGAAAACAAAACAATCTTCTTACAAGAATAAACACATATTACAATGTAGATGTATTTATTTTTGATCATCTTGAAATAGTCCAAGCAGTCTACATTTTGGGCTCAGATATGACGATGATAAGATAAGTAGAGAATTAATATCCTACCCAAAGATGATTACAATATATTAAGAGTTTAGGCCTAACATAAACATTTCTACATCATGAATAGAGTTAAATGTAATTCATTTTAAAGGCTGTGGTTAGAGTGGAAGTGAATATAATTTATTGAAAATATTTTCCAAGGCTTACAAAAGTATTTCATGCAAAATTCTGTTCATGCAAACTCAACTGTCATATAATGTGCAATGAAAGGTACAGATGTTACCCACAGCAAATGGAGACATTTGTATTTGTTTCACATTTTTACACTCTCGCTATTAAGTTAAATCTGCCCCTACAGTCAGCTGACGTCAAGGTAACACGACAGATCCCGAATTTGATATGGTCCTACATCAGTGTATTTTGGTGTGTTCGCCGCACTGCGCATATCTATTGGCACATGACATCAATGCACCGCGACAATGATTGAGAAGCTCATGGAGCAGTTTGATCTCTCTCGCGTTGAATGCCGATCGGTCTGCGCAACTCAAGATGTCAAATGCACATTTTCTGTTCACGGAAGACTATGTTAGTGGTAAAGTTCTATAACACATTACATTTAAAAACATTTAAAAATCTTGCTTCCGTCACCCCCCGACGTTCTCTGAACGCCCCTGGGGGGAGGTACCGCCCCCGTTGAGAAACACTGGTCTATAATCTTACAATAGATCTTGTGGTCTGCTTGTAAAACAAAGATATTAAAATACACAATAACATACACAAAACTGCTGCACTTCTGAAAGCAAAACATCACCAGCGAAAACAATTACATGAGCATTCAGACGACTGGCTGCCTTTCAGATCTTTTATTTTGATTCTTCCTCCACCTGACAATCACCAATTCAAGTGTTTAATACAGTTATGATGACACACTCATCTCGATTTCAAGCTTAATTAAAGCTAAAAGTGACTCTTGAGGACTCTCCAAACTGCATCTCTATCATTGCCATTAATCACAAACAAACAAACACATTCACAGCCTCCACTTTTACCTTATGTGGGCAATACAGTCCTGATTTCATCAGGATGACAAATTGCATTGTGGGATATAATACTCCAGAGAGGGTGTTCTGTGTTTTATAAACTACTGTGCTACTACACTAGGGCTGGGCGATGTGTTACATTTTTTTTATTGATAATCGACTTTAAAATCATCGCGATATCCGATCATATCGGGCGTGTTTGACTTCATGCAACGTTGCGCAGATGATCAATCTGTGGATACGGACCGGGAGGGAGTTTGTTCCGGACCCGCCAAGTGCCAAACAAACACACACCCCTGCACGCACGCACGCACGCACGCACGCACGCACACACACAGGTGCGCCACGCGCACAAACCAGTGTTGCAGTGACTTCTTTCATCAGGTAAAGCGTGTAGATAAACCATAAAGCTTTTATACAGTAGAAAAATGTTGCAGATCTACTGAAATGTCATCCTACCCGTCAGATTATCCTACCAGGCACGCGCACATCAATGTTACGTCATTTTTTGCGCTATAAAATCATCCTACCTGTTTATTTTATACTGTTACGGGAATATGATAGTGTATTTTCATTGTTAAACCATTATACATATTATTTAATACCTATAGTACAATTTGATTGGGTGTTGCGCTGTAAATGTATCCTACATGTTTATTTTAAGATGGTAGGACTATCTGACAGTATTTTGCATTGTAAAATCATTCAACCTGTTTATTTTGTCGATGTGGTTTAGATTATATGAAGTTTTGCCCAGCGGTGGGAATATCTGTCAGGGAGGACCATTGGAACACCGGTACAGCCCCGCGACGCGAGCGTGAGGTTTTGCTTTGCCGACGCAGCTCGTCTTTCTCTTGGTCTGTGTGTGCAGCGACCGGCAGAAACCAGCAGCACTTTCAACTGACCCAACAAAACAGCTTCCAAAATCCTGTCACTGTTCCTGACTGCCTGGGCATATGAACATGAACCTTCACGCTAAAGCCTACATCACATGATAATGTTACAACGCGTATTTTCCATTATTATCGATTATCGTCTGGTATCTGTCTGTTGTAATCGACATCGGGATATTTGCGACACATCGGCGATATACGATAACACCGTCACATCGCCCAGCCCTACAAACTTGATGACAAATACATTTTTCCAAACAGCCATACAGATGTCAAACGTGTTTGGGTGGACAGATCTCTGTTCGCTCTTCCAAAAGAGCTGCTGTTGATGGAGAACATTTATTTAACGACTATTTCAATAGAATACAGTCACAGATCTGTTAGATGTACATCAGTGGATTTGACAACCGTAATCCAGATGTTAATGTTTTAATGTTAACAACATTGTGCTTTTGGACCAATGGCAATTCGACCAATTACAATCTCCAATTGGAGAATCATCATATGTTGTGAATTTTAATGACATTTTTCTGTTCTTTGAAGAGCTTTAAATGTAAAAAAATGCCTTTAATGCATTGCGATATATACAGTGACTGACCAGATTTAAAAAAAGAATACGATCATGTCAACAGTGTGTCAAACTGAGCTCAGATTTGTCTCGTCTGCAATCAAAAGTCAATATGATCGAAGATCTCAATATCAACTCAAACATTTCTCTTCACATTTACTCAAATCCAGATGAAACAGCTGAAAATTCCATCAAATCTCCTGAGTTATGAAAGAGGAACGTCTGAGCAATATCATTTAAGTGAAAGTGAAAGTGGTATATGGTGACCAGTGTTGGGTGTAACTAGTTACTAAGTAATTAGTTACTGTAATTTAATTACTTTTCCCTTGAAAAAGTAAAGTAAGGGATTACTCTTATTTTTCTGTAATTTAATTACAGTTACTTCTGATGTAATTAAACTAAATACTTTGTGTAATATGTGTGTGCAATAGTGGAATTGACATCAAAATTCAAAGCCTAACTTTAAAATCCGTGCTTTAATGTATAATTCTAACATCTGTATACTTTGGTCAGTTAATAAGAGTACTTTATGTAGTTTAATATTATTTATTTGAATGAATTAAATAAGCGTTTCATGTCTATCCTTCAATCACTTAACTAATCACGGTTGATGTAGGATATAGAAAGTAATTAGTAATAAGTAATTAAATACTTTTTGGAGAGAGTCATTTGTACAGTCATCTAATTACACTGTTGAATATGTCATTAGTAACTAGTAATTAATTACTTTTTCAGAGTAACTTACCCAACACTGATGGTGACCCATACCCGAAATGTGACCTCTGCATTTAACCCATCCTGTAGTGAACACACGCACAGCAAGTGGTGACCACACGTACCCCCGGAGCAGTGGGCAGCTATCACTGCAGCGCCCGGGGAGCAAGTAGGGGTCAGGTGCCTTGCTCAAGGGCTCCTCAGTCGTTACCCACCGGCCCTGGGAATCCAACCGGCAACCTTCTGGTCACGAGTCCCACTCTCTAACCATTAGGCCACGACTGCCCCCTGGGTACCTGTACCTGGGTACCCCCCTGTGTTTGTCCTCTGGGTTCAGTAAAAACCCAGATGTTTGAATCACTGCAATAATGTAACACACGTATGTGTGCGTGCGTGTGAGTGTGTGAGTATGTGTGCTCTTTGACCTCTGGTTTCTCTGGCTGATAAGGAATGAGGTTGAGGTGGTGTCTGTGTGTGTGTGTTCATGTTTTTATATCCTAAACCTGAACGCACACCAACACATGGGGACTCGTGTCACCGTGGGGACCAAAATTGAGGTCCTCATGAGCACAAAAGCTTATAAATTGTACAGAACAATATTTTTTACAAATCTAAAAATGCAAAAAGTGTTCTATGATCTTTAGGGTTAGGGATAGGGGATAGAATATACAGTTTGTACAGTATAAAAACATTACGCCTATGGACTGTCCCCACGGGGATAGTCAACCAGATGTTTGTGTGTGTGCACTTGTGTTTGTGTGCGTGTTTGTGCGTGCCCGTGTGTGCATGTGGCTGTGTGTGCGTGCGTGCGTGTGTGCAAGTGTGTGTGTGTGTGTGCGTTTGTGTGCTCTTTGACCTCTGGTTTCTCCTGCTGATAAGGAGTGAGGTAGACGTGGTGTGTCTGCCGTCCTATTGGCCTCTTTAATGATGAGTGATGCCCCCCAATTAAAGACGCTGACAGCCCCTAAAGCGCTGAATCATTCATCACACACTTTAACGGTCTGATTCATGATGTGCGATTCCTTCACTTCTCATCATGTCTCCATTTCTTCTCAACTCATCCTCCCTGCATGACGTCTGATATACAGTACCAGTGTCTTTCTCAGCCTGAGCAATGAATCAGCACGTGATAATGAAGAGAAAGCGCCTGTGACGTTCACTTATAGAGTAACTGGCTGACGTGTCGTTTTGATTTATATTTGATCGTTTCTCAGAGGAAGATTTGATTGCTCAGGGGTTGCTCTTTCATGGCTCTCAGTTGTTTAACTTGAAGCGTTAACGTGATCTCAGACGTTTCTCATTACATCAGAGGGACTTTTATTACCATCTGAAATATTAAAAAAACATCACTTACATAATCTGAGTCAGCTTTTGAGTCGTAGTACTGAATGTCATTCTCCTAAAATTAAAGTAAGACACAAAGATTAGTGACATAAAAGCCAAATATTTCTCATTATTACAAACCCTCACTGCTGTCACTTTCATTTCATTCACCTGCCTGTTGCTTTCTATGTGACACAAAATAAACACCTTTATTAGCTTGTGTGTTTTCAAACTTAATGAAAGAATAATGACATTACAGAGTCTAGAATCTCTGTCTTCTAGTTCTGATTTTGGGTTTTGTTGCGGCCAGTTACATTAAAAAAATCACAGATCTGATTATTATAAATAATTATACATATTATTATAAATAACGCAACCTGCTCACTGAGCATAGAGACTCATCTTAATGAAGTGATTCCGGAGTTATGAGATAAAACATGACCTGTCTTCATATCTCTCATCTGAAATCAATCTGAGATGATCACTTCAGTCTTCTTCACACTCACACTCACACGCCACATGTTCCTCTTACTTGATTCACAATTTATGATCATAAAACTATGACATCACTCAATAATATCCACACAATCACTAAACACATGCTTGAAAAAAACATTAATACTGACAGACACAAGAGTTTTATTGACAGTATTCACAACCGTCTCTCTACTTCATATCAACACACTCTGATAATTATAATATCTCATAATTTCCCTCATCAGAAAGTTTTTGGTATCTAGCAACACAAAAGGCACTTAATTCATGTGTGAAAGTCATCATTATTTCGTCAACAGTCAGATTCTGACAATTCAATAGTACAGGCTGACAGGTTTAAAGGGATACTTCCACCAAAAATGCTCATTCTGTCATCATTAACTCACCTTCCAGTTGTTCCAAATCTCCTGTGATGAACACGGAGAAAGATATTTGGAAGAATGCTTATAACCAGACATATTTTGCCCCCCATTGATTCCCATAGTAGGAAAAAATCCTTTATCATTTTTTGTTCTGTTGAACACAAAAGAAGATATTTTGAAGAATGTAGGACAACAAACAGTTCTGGGGCACCATTGACTACCATTGTTTTTTTCCTACTATGGGAATCAAAGGGTGTTGAGATCTGTTTGGTTATAAGCATTCTTCCAAATATCTTTTTCTGTGTTCATCAGAACAAAGACATTTATACAGATCTGGAACAACTCGAAGGTGAGGAAATGATGACAGAATCTTCATTTTTGGGTGAAGTGTCCCTTAAAAGCACTTACGTGTTCTCGATCCATGCATTAAAGACGTTACATTTATGTTGATCTTATTGGGGTTTTAATTGATTAATCCAAAATAACTTTTATTACGGCACTGTGTTCTGTTCTGTTGTGTCCCATAATCCCAGTATCTTCACATTATAGTTTATTTATTAGATCTGAGTGACGTTGTATGTCATGTTAATAGTTTCAATATGTGTTTAACATTCAGTAAACTTGCTGATGTCAGATGCTATGATCTCACGAGTAGTCTAATATTAGAACCCTTTAGAGCAGCACTTTCCTCCAGTATACGAGACACCGGCGTGACGGAACGACTGGAAATACAGCAGCCGACGAGAAAAACCCATGCCGGAAGTCATTTGTCATATTTCAGAGACGAACAGTGCAGAGGATTTAAGAGTGGCTGAAATGAGCAATGTTTTGAATGAGTGTGGGAAGTGTTTCTCTCTGGAGACTGTTTAAACTGCTTTAGATCTGCACATTCTTCTGTGTTAATGACACGCAGAGAGACCCCGCAACACTTCTCAGGGGGCTCCGCGTCTCCTCCTCCTCTCTTTCCTCTTTCTGGAGGAGCGGACGCCATCTCAAGGGTGAAACTCTTCGGAATCACATAGTGTTTCTGTACTTCTGTAGTACACTGTGTAGACTGCAGTACACATACAGCAGGAAGCGTGTCTCTCTCTCTCTCTCTGCTGTCTACACTGTACCGTGACGACAGCAGGGGTCAACAGGGAACACTGGTCAAAAACACTACAACTCACACAAACATCGCTGCAAAAACAATTGGTTTAAATCAAAAAGGCAGTCAGTGGTGAGCGGTGACCCTCCTGCCCTGGACAGTCTTCTACATCTGAAGATCTGAACATAAATCAGTACGACACGCTACTTTTCTATTTCAGAAATCTGATCTTAAACTTTCTATTGGACAAGGACTTTATGAATATACTCTATATGAACAAGTCTTCACGTCTGCTCAAGGTCACAGCACTACGTTTTATTGTATATTTGTTCATTTAAATATATTTGTAAACTAGTGTGTGTTCGCAAGAAGAACGAGGAAACACAGGGAGTGTGTGTCACACACGAGAGACTAGGGTTAACTCGGTACTTTTAGGTATGCATCGGGTACTGCGCGTGAGCAGGTACGAGAGAGAGAGAGAGAGAGAGAGACAGAGCGAGAGAGAGAGAGAGAGAGAGAGAGAGAGAGAGAGAGAGAGAGAGAGAGAGACAGAGAGAGAGAGAGACAGAGAGAGAGAGAGAGAG